>NC_140230.1:34566808-34755183 GCF_951802725.1 Rutilus rutilus
ACATTAACCTGACATAACTTCAATCTAGCACAACACACTAGCTTGTTAGCTGCTATTCGTGCGCTCTTTATTTATTTATTTATTTATTCTCTAGCGCGCTCGCATCTTCTGTGCGCTCTTTATTTATTTATTTATTTTTCTCTCGCGCCTTTTACAAGTTCATCAAAAACCTGTGGTGAGTATCAGTCAACAAACACGGTGAGTCATGTCATCTCCTCTTATTGTCACCTGCACCTCATGTAACATGTATAGCATAGCCTTCTCTGCCAGCACAGGTTTTACATGTGATAAATGCAGGGAGATAGTTAGGCTGGCGGAGAAGATTTCAGAACTAGAAACACGCATCCAAACTTTAATTGAGGTTAATTGTAAGAGTGCAAGGGCTTTAGATACTGCTTTGGATGCGACAAGCTTAGTGACCTCTGTACATAACGGTGAACGTGATTTCACCAAGTACCACATGTTCCTGGATCAACATGTTTGTTAATCCTGGAACAACTTTCCGATCAACCAATCAGATTTGAGGGACAAGTTTACAGTTTATGTCAAGTTTAGGCTTAGAACCAGAGTGAGATGGTTCAACATCAGTGTTATTCGCCTATCATTTCCTTCTGATTTTAGGGAAAAGTTATGGGTGGAGTTAGGTTTAGGGATAGGGATAGGACTATATTTTGGGACAGGAATGTTATTCCAGGATCAACAAAATATGTTGATCCAGGAACATGTCTTACTAGGCAAAATCACGGTGACCGTACATAACACGGTTCCGGCTGAAGTAGAGCCCGTGCAGCTGGGCAATTGGGTGACGGTGAGACGTTGTAGTCGCGGGACAAAACACCGCTCTTCCGTTCCAATTACAACATCAAACAGATTCTCCCCACTCAGTGAAACACCCACTGAGAATCGTGTTGATTGTGCCCTAGTTATTGGCGATTCTATTACACGGAACGTGAAAATAGAGACACCAGCGACCATAGTCACATGTTTGCCGGGAGCCAGAGCGCCTGACATCAAAGCAAATTTAAAAGTGCTGACTAATGCTAATCGTAATTCATCTTTGTCTCTAGGATATGTACCAAAAACCTTTAAGCTGGCTATGATTAAACCGCTTGTTAAAAAAACGCAACTTGATCCTACAGAATTAGTCAATTACAGGCCGATCTCGAATCTACCCTTTCTGTCAAAGATATTAGAAAAGGCGGTATCCTCACAACTATGTTACTTTCTAGAAAGAAATGATATCTGCGATGATTATTAGTCCGGATTTAGACCGTACCATAGTACTGAGACGGCTCTCATTAGAGTCACACATGATTTGCTCTTATCATCTGATCGTGGTTGTATGTCTCTATTAGTGTTACTCGATCTTAGTGCTGCATTTGACACTATTGACCACAACATTCTTTTAAATAGACTCGAAAATTATGTTGGCATTAGTGGAATTGCACTAGCATGGTTTAAATCATACTTATCTGACCGTTTTCAGTTTGTAGCAGTAAATGAAGAGATGTCTCATCGGTCACAAGTTCAGTATGGCGTACCACAAGGCTCAGTACTAGGACCGCTGCTGTTCACTCTGTACATGCTACCCTTAGGAGATATCATTAGGAAACATGGAATTAGCTTTCACTGTTATGCCGACGACACTCAGCTGTATATTTCTTCAAAACATAATGAAACTTTCTAATTCACAAAATTAACGTAATGCATAGCTGATATAAAGACTTGGATGA
Source organism: Rutilus rutilus (assembly GCF_951802725.1). Taxonomy (NCBI): domain Eukaryota; kingdom Metazoa; phylum Chordata; class Actinopteri; order Cypriniformes; family Leuciscidae; genus Rutilus; species Rutilus rutilus. Next base: position 34,568,542 of record NC_140230.1, read on the forward strand.
CTAGTAATTTCCTACTTCTTAACTCTGAAAAAACAGAGATTCTAATTATTGGACAAAAAACTTCCTCACGTAGAATACTGTCTAACACTTGATGGCTGCTCTGTTAAGTCTTCGTGGTCGGTTAGGAACCTGGGTGTGCTCTTTGATACCAATCTTTCATTTGAAAGACACGTGTCTAGTGTCTGTCAAACCGCATTTTTCCATCTTAAAAATATATCTAAATGACGTCATATGCTCTCATTGACAAATGCGGAACAATTAGTCCATGCGTTCATGACCTCAAGGCTAGATTATTGTAATGCTACTGGGTGGTTGCCTTGCACGCTTAATAAACAAACTACAGCTAGTTCAAAACGCAGCAGCTCTTAACAGAACCAGGAAGTTTGACCAAATTAGCCCGGTTCTGTCAACACAGGCAACATGAAAGCAGGCAGCAGAACGTTGTCCATGGCGTCTCCAGACTCTGTCACGTCTGTCACATGTGCTCAGTGTGAACCTGCTTTCATCTGTGAAGAGCACAGGGCGCCAGTGGCGAATTTGCCAATCTTGGTGTTCTCTGGCAAATGCCAAACGTCCTGCACGGTGTTGGGCTGTAAGCACAACCCCCACCTGTGGACGTCGGGCCCTCATACCACCCTCATGGAGTCTGTTTCTGACCGTTTGAGCAGACACATGCACATTTGTGGCCTACTGGAGGTCATTTTGCAGGGCTCTGGCAGTGTTCCTCCTGCTCCTCCTTGCACAAAGGCGGAAGTAGCGGTCCTGCTGCTGGGTTGTTGCCCTCCTACGGCTTCCTCCACGTCTCCTGATGTACTGGCCTGTCTCCTGGTAGCGCCTCCATGCTCTGGACACTATCCTGACAGACACAGCAAACCTTCTTGCCACAGCTCGCATTGATGTGCCATTCTGGATGAGCTGCACTACCTGAGCCACTTGTGTGGGTTGTAGACTCCGTCTCATGCTACCACTAGAGTGAAAGCACCGCCAGCATTCAAAAGTGACCAAAACATCAGCCAGAAATCATAGGAACTGAGAAGCGGTCTGTGGTCACCACCTGCAGAACAACTCCTTTATTGGGGGTGTCTTGCTAATTGCCTATAATTTCCACCGGTCGTCTATTCCATTCGCACAACAGCATGTGAAATTGATTGTCAATCAGTGTTGCTTCCTAAGTGGACAGTTTGATTTCACAGAAGTGTGATTGACTTGGAGTTACATTGTGTTGTTTAAGTGTTCCCTTAATTTTTTTGAGCAGTGTATGTTACTTTCTAGAAAGAAATGATATCTGCGATGATTATTAGTCCGGATTTAGACCGTACCATAGTACTGAGACGGCTCTCATTAGAGTCACACATGATTTGCTCTTATCATCCGATCGTGGTTGTATGTCTCTATTAGTGTTACTCGATCTTAGTGCTGCATTTGACACTATTGACCACAACATTCTTTTAAATAGACTCGAAAATGATGTTGGCATTAGTGGAATTGCACTAGCATGGTTTAAATCATACTTATCTGACCGTTTTCAGTTTGTAGCAGTAAATGAAGAGATGTCTCATCGGTCACAAGTTCAGTATGGCGTACCACAAGGCTCAGTACTAGGACCGCTGCTGTTCACTCTGTACATGCTACCCTTAGGAGATATCATTAGGAAACATGGAATTAGCTTTCACTGTAATGCCGACGACACTCAGCTGTATATTTCTTCAAAACCTAATGAAACTTTCTAATTCACAAAATTAACGTAATGCATAGCTGATATAAAGACTTGGATGACTAGTAATTTCCTACTTCTTAACTCTGAAAAAACAGAGATTCTAATTATTGGACAAAAAAACGTCCTCACGTAGAATACTGTCTAACACTTGATGGCTGCTCTGTTAAGTCTTCGTGGTCGGTTAGGAACCTGGGTGTGCTCTTTGATACCAATCTTTCATTTGAAAGACACGTGTCTAGTGTCTGTCAAACCGCATTTTTCCATCTTAAAAATATATCTAAATGACGTCATATGCTCTCATTGACAAATGCGGAACAATTAGTCCATGCGTTCATGACCTCAAGGCTAGATTATTGTAATGCTCTACTGGGTGGTTGCCCTGCACGCTTAATAAACAAACTACAGCTAGTTCAAAACGCAGCAGCTCGAGTTCTTACCAGAACCAGGAAGTATAACCAAATTAGCCCGGTTCTGTCAACACTGCACTGGTTGCCTATTACACATCGCATACATTTTAAAATATTGCTGATTACTTACAAAGCACTAAATGGTTAAGCTCCGCAGAACTTGAGAGAGCTCTCAACGCATTATAGTCCTTCACGTCTATTGCGATCTCAAAATTCCGGCCAGTTGATAATACCTAGAATATCAAAATCGACTGCTGGCGGTAGATCCTTCTCCTATTTAGCACCAAAACTCTGGAACAGCCTTCCTACCATTGTCCGGGAAGCAGACACACTCTGTCAGTTCAAAGCTAGACAATTATATTACTTTGAATGAGTCCACCCCGCAAGATTACTGTTATAAACATGAACCTTGTCTGAAAGGCAAAGGGGGAGGTGTTGCTGTAATTTATAGTAATATCTTCAGAATTAGTGAGAAGTCTTGTTTTAAATATAATTCTTTTGAAGTGTTGTTGCTAAATGTAGCAATATATAGTGTAAATGATAAATCAGGTTTAACATTTGTGCTGGCTACTGTATACAGGCCACCAGGGCACCATACAGACTTTATCAAAGAATTTGCTGACTTTCTATCAGAGTTAGTTCTGGCTGCAGATAAAGTCATAATTGTTGGTGATTTTAATATACAAGTAGATAATGAAGAAGATGCATTGGGACTGGCATTTAAAGACATTCTTAACTCTACTGGAGTTAGACAAACACGTGTCAGGACCTACTCATCGTCGTAATCATAGTCTAGATCCAATATTATCACACGGAATAAATGTTGATGCCGTTGAAATTCTGCAGCAGAGCGATGACATCTCAGATCATTATCTAGTCTCGTGTAAACTTCATTTAGCCAAGGCTGCAAAGCCGACTCCGTGTTACAAATATGTTAGACCTATCACTTCTGCCACTAAAGATTGCTTTATCAATAATCTTCCTAATCAGTTTCATCATCTCAGCATCCCAGATAGCTTAGAAGAACTAGATATTGCAACAGAAACTTTTAACTCTCTCTTTTCCAGCACTTTAGACACAGTTGCTCCGTTGCGCTTAAAGAAGATTAAAGAAAATAGTACAATGCCGTGGTACAACGAGCACACTCGGGCCCTTAAGAGAGCAGCCAGAAAAATGGAAGGCAACTGGAAGAAAACAAAACTAGAGGTATTTTGCATTTCATGGAAGGAGAGCTCGATTACTCACGGAGAGGCCTTAAAAGCTGCTAGATCTGCTTATTTTTCAACCCTATTAGAAGAAAATAAACAAAACCCTTGGTATTTATTTGAAACAGTGGCTAAACTAACGAAAAAGAAAGCTCCAAGCCCAGAGGTTTCCAAGCAACACAGCAGTAATGACTTTATGAACTTCTTTACTAACAAGATTGATAATATCAGGGAGAAAATTATAACTATGCAACCATCTACTACAGTATCACATCAGGCAGTGCACTGTAATCTCCCTGAGGAAAAATTTGATTAATTTATTGCTATAGGAGTGGAAAATTTTTGCAAACTTGTTAATTCATCTAAATCGACAACATGGATGTTAGACCCTATACCGACTAAGCTACAGAAAGAGATGCTCCAAGAGGTCATAGATCCTCTTCCTAATATCATTAATTCATCTTTGTCTCTAGGATACATACCAAAAACCTTTAAGCTGGCTATGATTAAACCGCTTGTTAAAAAAACGCAACTTGATCCTACAGAATTAGTAAATTACAGGCCGATCTCGAATCTACCCTTTCTGTCAAAGATATTAGAAAAGGCGGTATCCTCACAACTACACTGCTCAAAAAAATTAAGGGAACACTTAAACAACACAATGTAACTCCAAGTCAATCACACTTCTGTGAAATTAAACTGTCCACTTAGGAAGCAACACTGATTGACAATCAATTTCACATGCTGTTGTGCAGATGGAATAGACGACCGGTGGAAATTATAGGCAATTAGCAAGACACCCCCAATAAAGGAGTGGTTCTGCAGGTGGTGACCACAGACCACTTCTCAGTTCCTATGCTTTCTGGCTGATGTGTTTTGGTCACTTTTGAATGCTGGCGGTGCTTTCACTCTAGTGGTAGCATGAGACGGAGTCTACAACCCACACAAGTGGCTCAGGTAGTGCAGCTCATCCAGGATGGCACATCAATGCGAGCTGTGGCAAGAAGGTTTGCTGTGTCTGTCAGCATAGTGTCCAGAGCATGGAGGCGCTACCAGGAGACAGGCCAGTACATCAGGAGACGTGGAGGAGGCCGTAGGAGGGCAACAACCCAGCAGCAGGACCGCTACCTCCGCCTTTTTGCAAGGAGGAGCAGGAGGAACACTGCCAGAGCCCTGCAAAATGACCTCCAGTAGGCCACAAATGTGCATGTGTCTGCTCAAACGGTCAGAAACAGACTCCATGAGGGTGGTATGAGGGCCCGACGTCCACAGGTGGGGGTTGTGCTTACAGCCCAACACCGTGCAGGACGTTTGGCATTTGCCAGAGAACACCAAGATTGGCAAATTCGCCACTGGCGCCCTGTGCTCTTCACAGATGAAAGCAGGCAGCAGAACGTTGTCCATGGCGTCTCCAGACTCTGTCACGTCTGTCACATGTGCTCAGTGTGAACCTGCTTTCATCTGTGAAGAGCACAGGGCGCCAGTGGCGAATTTGCCAATCTTGGTGTTCTCTGGCAAATGCCAAACGTCCTGCACGGTGTTGGGCTGTAAGCACAACCCCCACCTGTGGACGTCGGGCCCTCATACCACCCTCATGGAGTCTGTTTCTGACCGTTTGAGCAGACACATGCACATTTGTGGCCTACTGGAGGTCATTTTGCAGGGCTCTGGCAGTGTTCCTCCTGCTCCTCCTTGCACAAAGGCGGAAGTAGCGGTCCTGCTGCTGGGTTGTTGCCCTCCTACGGCTTCCTCCACGTCTCCTGATGTACTGGCCTGTCTCCTGGTAGCGCCTCCATGCTCTGGACACTATCCTGACAGACACAGCAAACCTTCTTGCCACAGCTCGCATTGATGTGCCATTCTGGATGAGCTGCACTACCTGAGCCACTTGTGTGGGTTGTAGACTCCGTCTCATGCTACCACTAGAGTGAAAGCACCGCCAGCATTCAAAAGTGACCAAAACATCAGCCAGAAAGCATAGGAACTGAGAAGCGGTCTGTGGTCACCAGCTGCAGAACAACTCCTTTATTGGGGGTGTCTTGCTAATTGCCTATAATTTCCACCGGTCGTCTATTCCATTCGCACAACAGCATGTGAAATTGATTGTCAATCAGTGTTGCTTCCTAAGTGGACAGTTTGATTTCACAGAAGTGTGATTGGCTTGGAGTTACATTGTGTTGTTTAAGGCCCCGATCACACCTAACGCGTTTTTCAGGTTCGAAAACGCGAGGTGCACAGCTTTTACCATCACACAGAACGAGCAGTGCGCTGCGTTTTTTATGTTGCTAGGCAACCACTGAAACAACTATCCTGTCAGTCAAGTAAACGTCAAATCAGCCTTTTATTAAATATATTTACTTTCTGTTAACATTGTGGTAGTTACGGTCGTGAAGTCGTTAAGCTCCTGGTAACCCGCGAGAGCACCACAAGTTTATCCTCCATCATCGCACTCTCCTGGCGTTCAAGCAACTGTAGCTTTTATCACTAAAACGGAAGGCCCGCCTCTCACTTCATTCAATTGGACAGTGAAAAAAAACGCGATGACGTCGGGCGCTTTTTCCGCTCGGAGTTGCTTTTTTTTCAACTTCAAAAACGCGAGGCGCAGCGGGCGGTAAAACGCGAGGCGCAGCAGGCGCATAAACAGCGCGCAGAACGCTCGCTGCCATAGGAAACCAATTGAAAACAGGCGCCTCTCACTGCAAAAAACGCGTTAGGTGTGATCGGGGCCTAAGTGTTCCCTTAATTTTTTTGAGCAGTGTATGTTACTTTCTAGAAAGAAATGATATCTGCGATGATTATTAGTCCGGATTTAGACCGTACCATAGTACTGAGACGGCTCTCATTAGAGTCACACATGATTTGCTCTTATCATCCGATCGTGGTTGTATGTCTCTATTAGTGTTACTCGATCTTAGTGCTGCATTTGACACTATTGACCACAACATTCTTTTAAATAGACTCGAAAATGATGTTGGCATTAGTGGAATTGCACTAGCATGGTTTAAATCATACTTATCTGACCGTTTTCAGTTTGTAGCAGTAAATGAAGAGATGTCTCATCGGTCACAAGTTCAGTATGGCGTACCACAAGGCTCAGTACTAGGACCGCTGCTGTTCACTCTGTACATGCTACCCTTAGGAGATATCATTAGGAAACATGGAATTAGCTTTCACTGTAATGCCGACGACACTCAGCTGTATATTTCTTCAAAACCTAATGAAACTTTCTAATTCACAAAATTAACGTAATGCATAGCTGATATAAAGACTTGGATGACTAGTAATTTCCTACTTCTTAACTCTGAAAAAACAGAGATTCTAATTATTGGACAAAAAAACGTCCTCACGTAGAATACTGTCTAACACTTGATGGCTGCTCTGTTAAGTCTTCGTGGTCGGTTAGGAACCTGGGTGTGCTCTTTGATACCAATCTTTCATTTGAAAGACACGTGTCTAGTGTCTGTCAAACCGCATTTTTCCATCTTAAAAATATATCTAAATGACGTCATATGCTCTCATTGACAAATGCGGAACAATTAGTCCATGCGTTCATGACCTCAAGGCTAGATTATTGTAATGCTCTACTGGGTGGTTGCCCTGCACGCTTAATAAACAAACTACAGCTAGTTCAAAACGCAGCAGCTCGAGTTCTTACCAGAACCAGGAAGTATAACCAAATTAGCCCGGTTCTGTCAACACTGCACTGGTTGCCTATTACACATCGCATACATTTTAAAATATTGCTGATTACTTACAAAGCACTAAATGGTTAAGCTCCGCAGAACTTGAGCGAGCTCTCAACGCATTATAGTCCTTCACGTCTATTGCGATCTCAAAATTCCGGCCAGTTGATAATACCTAGAATATCAAAATCGACTGCTGGCGGTAGATCCTTCTCCTATTTAGCACCAAAACTCTGGAACAGCCTTCCTACCATTGTCCGGGAAGCAGACACACTCTGTCAGTTCAAAGCTAGACAAATATATTACTTTGAATGAGTCCACCCCGCAAGATTACTGTTATAAACATGAACCTTGTCTGAAAGGCAAAGGGGGAGGTGTGGCTGTAATTTATAGTAATATCTTCAGAATTAGTGAGAAGTCTTGTTTTAAATATAATTCTTTTGAAGTGTTGTTGCTAAATGTAGCAATATATAGTGTAAATGATAAATCAGGTTTAACATTTGTGCTGGCTACTGTATACAGGCCACCAGGGCACCATACAGACTTTATCAAAGAATTTGCTGACTTTCTATCAGAGTTAGTTCTGGCTGCAGATAAAGTCATAATTGTTGGTGATTTTAATATACAAGTAGATAATGAAGAAGATGCATTGGGACTGGCATTTAAAGACATTCTTAACTCTACTGGAGTTAGACAACACGTGTCAGGACCTACTCATCGTCTTAATCATAGTCTAGATCCAATATTATCACACGGAATAAATGTTGATGCCGTTGAAATTCTGCAGCAGAGCGATGACATCTCAGATCATTATCTAGTCTCGTGTAAACTTCATTTAGCTAAGGCTGCAAAGCCGACTCCGTGTTACAAATATGTTAGACCTATCACTTCTGCCACTAAAGATTGCTTTATCAATAATCTTCCTAATCAGTTTCATCATCTCAGCATCCCAGATAGCTTAGAAGAACTAGATATTGCAACAGAAACTTTTAACTCTCTCTTTTCCAGCACTTTAGACACAGTTGCTCCGTTGCGCTTAAAGAAGATTAAAGAAAATAGTACAATGCCGTGGTACAACGAGCACACTCGGGCCCTTAAGAGAGCAGCCAGAAAAATGGAAGGCAACTGGAAGAAAACAAAACTAGAGGTATTTTGCATTTCATGGAAGGAGAGCTCGATTACTTACAGAGAGGCCTTAAAAGCTGCTAGATCTGCTTATTTTTCAACCCTATTAGAAGAAAATAAACAAAACCCTTGGTATTTATTTGAAACAGTGGCTAAACTAACGAAAAAGAAAGCTCCAAGCCCAGAGGTTTCCAAGCATCACAGCAGTAATGACTTTATGAACTTCTTTACTAACAAGATTGATAATATCAGGGAGAAAATTATAACTATGCAACCATCTACTACAGTATCGCATCAGGCAGTGCACTGTAATCTCCCTGAGGAAAAATTTGATTCATTTATTGCTATAGGAGAGGAAGAATTTTGCAAACTCGTTAATTCATCTAAATCGACAACATGTATGTTAGACCCTATACCGACTAAGCTACAGAAAGAGATGCTCCAAGAGGTCATAGATCCTCTTCCTAATATCATTAATTCATCTTTGTCTCTAGGATACGTACCAAAAACCTTTAAGCTGGCTATGATTAAACCGCTTGTTAAAAAAACGCAACTTGATCCTACAGAATTGAATCTACCCTTTCTGTCAAAGATATTAGAAAAGGCGGTATCCTCACAACTATGTTACTTTCTAGAAAGAAATGATATCTGCGATGATTATTAGTCCGGATTTAGACCGTACCATAGTACTGAGACGGCTCTCATTAGAGTCACACATGATTTGCTCTTATCATCTGATCGTGGTTGTATGTCTCTATTAGTGTTACTCGATCTTAGTGCTGCATTTGACACTATTGACCACAACATTCTTTTAAATAGACTCGAAAATTATGTTGGCATTAGTGGAATTGCACTAGCATGGTTTAAATCATACTTATCTGACCGTTTTCAGTTTGTAGCAGTAAATGAAGAGATGTCTCATCGGTCACAAGTTCAGTATGGCGTACCACAAGGCTCAGTACTAGGACCGCTGCTGTTCACTCTGTACATGCTACCCTTAGGAGATATCATTAGGAAACATGGAATTAGCTTTCACTGTTATGCCGACGACACTCAGCTGTATATTTCTTCAAAACCTAATGAAACTTTCTAATTCACAAAATTAACGTAATGCATAACTGATATAAAGACTTGGATGACTAGTAATTTCCTACTTCTTAACTCTGAAAAAACAGAGATTCTAATTATTGGACAAAAAAACTTCCTCACGTAGAATACTGTCTAACACTTGATGGCTGCTCTGTTAAGTCTTCGTGGTCGGTTAGGAACCTGGGTGTGCTCTTTGATACCAATCTTTCATTTGAAAGACACGTGTCTAGTGTCTGTCAAACCGCATTTTTCCATCTTAAAAATATATCTAAATGACGTCATATGCTCTCATTGACAAATGCGGAACAATTAGTCCATGCGTTCATGACCTCAAGGCTAGATTATTGTAATGCTCTACTGGGTGGTTGCCACTGATCTATATAATGACTGGATAGCTCATGACGTTCTAAACTGCCACTAGGCAGTGAAGCCACCGGAAGTGTTCGAGCGGCCATCTTACGATTCCCTACCAGCAGAGGGCTCCAATGCCCGTTATACAGAGATTGGTAGCTCCGACGGCACTTTTAAGATGACCCGCTGTGCAGTATACAAGTGTAAAACGACGTTCACAAAAGGATGTTGGAAAAACTGCCCACAGGTTGTAATTCAAGCCCTATGAGTAGTAATTTATATGCAAAATTGTCGCTATACCCGTGTTGTTTTCTCCGAGGCAAGATGCCGCTTCTTCAAAAAAACAACGATAAAACAGTCAACAGAAGCCTATAAGAAACCTCAGAGCAGCAATAATCACAAGTGTCCAACAGCGACACCATTTGACAGCTTCAAAAGAGCTTCGTGCAGAGTCCGTTTACCGTTACATTAACCCATACATTTGTATTATGCATTTCCTGAACATGTACTTGCTAATCAAACACTTTATATGAACAAACTACTAATCTATAAAACACAATCGGTCTACCGACCTTTTTATTGTATTGTGTCAATTGATGTTGATATGCGCGAGAGAGAGAGAGAGCAATACAGCGCTCGTGTTGTTTGAAGGCGATGAGAGTGCGCGCGCGCGACCGAGGCTCTCGCTCTCTGCTTGTTCTTATGCGCCCTGTCCACTGATCTAAATAATTCGTTGTTACGACGACTTGAACGATGAACTAATTCCCTCCCTCATTTTGATTTAACGAATTACAACGTGGCTACAATATAATAAAACGAGGGAACAAATTAGTAGGCTATAACGTGCTGAGGTATTATCATTAATTCGTGGCTACGAAACAATATATTCACCAATTCACAAAAATATAGGTCTTTACCTTTCACTATTTAATTAATAGTATCAAACTGTTTTTCTTACCTGTGAAGATAGCTTTTCAGTGAAGGCCGACTAGTGTTCTCATACAGATTTTTATTCCTTTTGCAAAGAAATTGCCGTTTTTTAATAAGCAGGAAAAATTTTCGACTTTAAACAAATACCCATTTAAATGCTTAGGATGTTTGCGTTGTGAGAATGTACAGGGAGACTTTAGATTTAAAAACTGTGTCTCGTTAGGCAATGTTTTTTCAGTCAAATCATAAAATTTCCTATTGATTCAATAGAACGCTTGAGCTCACTAGGGAATACCAAGATGGCGGCGCGGTGGCTTCATTGTTTATGACGTCATGAGCTATCCAGTCATTCTATATAGATCAGTGGTGGTTGCCCTGCACGCTTAATAAACAAACTACAGCTAGTTCAAAACGCAGCAGCTCGAGTTCTTACCAGAACCAGGAAGTTTGACCAAATTAGCCCGGTTCTATCAACACTGCACTGGTTGCCTATTACACATCGCATACATTTTAAAATATTGCTGATTACTTACAAAGCACTAAATGGTTTAGCTCCGCAGAACTTGAGCGAGCTCTCAACGCATTATAGTCCTTCACATCTATTGCGATCTCAAAATTCCGGCCAGTTGATAATACCAGAGACTATTTATTATGAGACATGCCACTTCCTCAATCCTCAATACAACTATATAAGGAAAACCCGTAACGGCAAAGATGGCGGTTGTGTGCACATGTCCCGCCCCTCCCGCTGGTAAGCCAATCATCTGCTTTTAAAAGTCAAGCCAGGAAACATTTAAGCCTATCGTCTGGTTCCACTGGCGCATGCGCACAGTTGAGGTTTTGCGACAGCGGAGAGAGAGAGAGCGCCCCGGTCGCGCGCGCGCTCTCTCTCTTTCTCTCTCTCTCAGAGCCAGGCAAAAGTGTAAACAAGACGTCTTCACCGTCTCCAAATTAAGCGCTGTTGCTCTCTCTCCCGCACGCGTATTAATCAAAATAAAACAACATTATGGTAAAAGGTCGGAAGACCGAAGTTTCATGTGAAGCATTCTGAGATTTTTTTTTTCCTGAATTACCGCTGGGTGTGATTTGTGCTAAAATACGTTGCCTTATCTTCTCTGAAATGCATTCCGCACATTCAGCTGACATAAAATTACTCTCTAAATAAACGAAAAAACCTATCCAGTGATGTAATGTTTTCTGTGTTGACACTAACCTTGTGGGATGTCCATGTCCTAACTGCTGGGATAATCACACAACCGTATGACACGTCCAATTCGCGAACTAATGACTCTTTTGAACCGATTCATGTAAATGAATAGTTAAAACAACTTATCTATATAATACATTGTTATTACTGATAAAGTGCAAACCTGCTTATATTTAAATAATGGAGAACAATATTGACATTGATTATTGCACAACACCGGCATTCTGGATAGAGACGTAAAAGAAGTTGGTGTCGTAAACTCTTGCGCATGCGTAGTAAAGTATAACCTGTGGGGAAAAAGGCATTTTAAACCTTATTTTGGGGAAAAGTCATCAAACTTTTTCAGCGATTTTTATCATATTTTACTGCTGTTTCTATACATGCAGTTTTTATGTCCCGGTGACCAGTTAAAGTGCAGTTCTGACTCTCTGCCCATTCATTTAGATAGGAGCCTGGTCTTGTTAGTCCGAAATAGCTGCCCGGAGGCGTTGCCAAGATGGCGGCCGAGTGGCACGACTTGCCTAAAAGGACTTTGATAATACCTAGAATATCAAAATCGACTGCTGGCGGTAGATCCTTCTCCTATTTAGCACCAAAACTCTGGAACAGCCTTCCTACCATTGTCCGGGAAGCAGACACACTCTGTCAGTTCAAAGCTAGACAATTATATTACTTTGAATGAGTCCACCCCGCAAGATTACTGTTATAAACATGAACCTTGTCTGAAAGGCAAAGGGGGAGGTGTTGCTGTAATTTATAGTAATATCTTCAGAATTAGTGAGAAGTCTTGTTTTAAATATAATTCTTTTGAAGTGTTGTTGCTAAATGTAGCAATATATAGTGTAAATGATAAATCAGGTTTAACATTTGTGCTGGCTACTGTATACAGGCCACCAGGGCACCATAAAGACTTTATCAAAGAATTTGCTGACTTTCTATCAGAGTTAGTTCTGGCTGCAGATAAAGTCATAATTGTTGGTGATTTTAATATACAAGTAGATAATGAAGAAGATGCATTGGGACTGGCATTTAAAGACATTCTTAACTCTACTGGAGTTAGACAACACGTGTCAGGACCTACTCATCGTCGTAATCATAGTCTAGATCCAATATTATCACACGGAATAAATGTTGATGCCGTTGAAATTCTGCAGCAGAGCGATGACATCTCAGATCATTATCTAGTCTTGTGTAAACTTCATTTAGCCAAGGCTGCAAAGCCGACTCCGTGTTACAAATATGTTAGACCTATCACTTCTGCCACTAAAGATTGCTTTATCAATAATCTTCCTGATCAGTTTCATCATCTCAGCATCCCAGATAGCTTAGAAGAACTAGATATTGCAACAGAAACTTTTAACTCTCTCTTTTCCAGCACTTTAGACACAGTTGCTCTGTTGCGCTTAAAGAAGATTAAAGAAAATAGTACAATGCCGTGGTACAACGAGCACACTCGGGCCCTTAAGAGAGCAGCCAGAAAAATGGAAGGCAACTGGAAGAAAACAAAACTAGAGGTATTTTGCATTTCATGGAAGGAGAGCTTGATTACTTACAGAGAGGCCTTAAAAGCTGCTAGATCTGCTTATTTTTCAACCCTATTAGAAGAAAATAAACAAAACCCTTGGTATTTATTTGAAACAGTGGCTAAACTAACGAAAAAGAAAGCTCCAAGCCCAGAGGTTTCCAAGCAACACAGCAGTAATGACTTTATGAACTTCTTTACTAACAAGATTGATAATATCAGGGAGAAAATTATAACTATGCAACCATCTACTACAGTATCGCATCAGGCAGTGCACTGTAATCTCCCTGAGGAAAAATTTGTTTCATTTATTGCTATAGGAGAGGAAGAATTTTGCAAACTTGTTAATTCATCTAAATCGACAACATGTATGTTAGACCCTATACCGACTAAGCTACAGAAAGAGATGCTCCAAGAGGTCATAGATCCTCTTCCGAATATCATTAATTCATCTTTGTCTCTAGGACACGTACCAGAAACCTTTAAGCTGGCTATGATTAAACCGCTTGTTAAAAAAACGCAACTTGATCCTACAGAATTAGTCAATTACAGGCCAATCTCGAATCTACCCTTTCTGTCAAAGATATTAGAAAAGGCGGTATCCTCACAACTATGTTACTTTCTAGAAAGAAATGATATCTGCGATGATTATTAGTCCGGATTTAGACCGTACCATAGTACTGAGACGGCTCTCATTAGAGTCACACATGATTTGCTCTTATCATCCGATCGTGGTTGTATGTCTCTATTAGTGTTACTCGATCTTAGTGCTGCATTTGACACTATTGACCACAACATTCTTTTAAATAGACTCGAAAATTATGTTGGCATTAGTGGAATTGCACTAGCATGGTTTAAATCATACTTATCTGACCGTTTTCAGTTTGTAGCAGTAAATGAAGAGATGTCTCATCGGTCACAAGTTCAGTATGGCGTACCACAAGGCTCAGTACTAGGACCGCTGCTGTTCACTCTGTACATGCTACCCTTAGGAGATATCATTAGGAAACATGGAATTAGCTTTCACTGTTATGCCGACGATACTCAGCTGTATATTTCTTCAAAACCTAATGAAACTTTCTAATTCACAAAATTAACGTAATGCAGCTCGAGTTCTTACCAGAACCAGGAAGTTTGACCAAATTAGCCCGGTTCTGTCAACACTGCACTGGTTGCCTATTACACATCGCATATGTAACATAAACGACTCTGGGTAAATGCGAATTAGCTCAAGGATATAGGGAATTTTGGAAATATTAATAATCATAACTCATGGTCATAATAATTCAGAAATCGCATGTACATTTACTTTATCAATTATCGAGATTAGAATAGAATAGAATCGGGCATTTATATAGCGCTTTCATATGTACTACTGTACACCCAAAGCGCTTTACAATCATGTCAGGGGATCTCTCCTCAACCACCACCAGTGTGCAGCATCCACTTGGATGATGCGACGGCAGCCACAGTACAACGGCGCCAGTGCGCTCACCACACACCGGATATAGGTGGAGAGAGGAGAGAGAGTGATAGAGCCAATTCAATGTAAGGGGATTATTAGAAGGCCATGATTGGTAAGGGCCAATGGTGTGTGGCCATGACACCGGGGTTACACCCCTACTCTTTACGAGAAATGCCATGGGATTTTTAATGACCACAGAGAGTCAGGACCTCGGTTTAACGTCTCATCCGAAGGACAGCCTTGTTTTTGTAGATTACCTTGTTCTGTAACTGGTCTGGTCATCAATCATTCGTCCAGCGAATAAATGTAAGATTATCACAGTTAAGAAGTGGTATCCCTATTTACAAACTCCAAGAAAGTTTATCTTCTGGCAACGAACATCAAACTTTCTGAGTTTATGAATTAAAAACTACTCAAGGTAGTCTATAATATCTAGCTTGTAGCTTAGATCTTTGATTTCATTGACTTATAAGGTGGGTTTTCAAACACAGAGACAATTAAAAGTATAAATGGGTTTATTAATAAAATGACACACACTAGAGATTATATAAGCTACAAATATGAACGTACGTAAAATGCAAACAATAAAACAAACAAACAAACATTTAAACAAACATGACGTGATTGGAATGAATGACATGAAAGAAAGAAAGAAAGAAAGAAAGAAAGAAAGAAAGAAAGAAAGAAAGAAAGAAAGAAAGAAAGAAAGAAAGAAAGAAAGAAAGAAAGAAAGAAAGAAAGAAAGAAAGAAAGAGACAGAGGGTAACTAAAATCACAGACCTACGAGCTAGACACCAGGAATCAGCTGTTATAGAGAAAGATACTTGCGAGATGTTGTACTCTTTCAGTGCGATGCTGGTTTGCGTCTAGCTTCGTCTTCTGGGTCGTTTCGCAAGACGATGTAAAGGCTCACTTGAATTTAACGTTACCGAGAAAGTTCAGATCATTTCCCTTGTGGAGGGGAAAGGCCAGCAGGAACTTAGTTGCAAAGAACGGCAGCTACGACTCGAACATGTGTTGGTCTGAGGAGAAGGCCAAAGCCTTTCCAGAGGTTCCTGGAGAAGCGTTGCCGGGTAGAAGAGGTCAGAGTGAGAGCGAGAGATGAGAGTTGAGAGAGATGAAACAGGGTCTCTGGCTTTTTAAAGACATCTGTTTACGCCCTGTTTTTGTGACAACAGCAAATCAGATCTTCTGCTCTGAGGCGGGAAGCGGTTTCTTTGTTTGTGAAAGAAACGCCTACTTTGACTTTCATATGAGAGATCGAAAAATAACATTCATATTTAGAAATATGGTATTTCCTGGAATAAATTCATATTATTGTACTTTGCAGTCAAGATTCGACTCCGACAAGTTTTTCCCATTACATTGACACCTCGAATGACGTTTTTGCATGAAAGAAATACAGGGTTACATAATTTCCTCATAATCACTAGCATAGTGATTTTGATTACAGTTTTTTTCGATTGCTAAACGACAGTGAGCACAACTGGAGCTACATGTGCAAAACTCTAACTACAGTCTGCACTACCAACAGTCACCTGAGCTAAACAGTTCACATCACCTGCAAAACTCACTCCAAGCAACACAACTCTTAACACATGGCTCAAAACAGGCTCAGTGCAGCCAAACACTGGCACAACCCTCACTGAGATAACACACACTGTCACTCAGAACACACTGAGAGTAAAAACACTAGCATCAAACACCAATACAGAAAATACAAACTTTTCATCTTTACAGTTTGAACAATTTCAGTGACTTCATACAAAGTAATATTTTCTTCAAAGAAAAGAGTGACATTCTTTCACATGATTTATTTAAATTTTTAGAACATAACAATTCTTTAAGGTAAATGAAAATTAGCAGTTTGCTTCAATAGTCTGTAGTAATTTACGGAATTACAGTAATGAGAAAAAAAAAGGTAGAAACTAAAAGTACATATGAACATGTAATGTAATGTAATTCGAACAAATAATTGAGGGGCTAATCCTGCCTCTCTCTAGCATCAGGCCACAGGTTTTCATCAACATCACATCTAATGTTCTCTCTTGCCATGCACCTGGGGAAGAACCTTCTGGAGTGCCTTATACATCCCTGGCAGTCCTCTGGACTCGTGTCCTCACATCCGGCACGCATGGCTTCCAAAAGAGACCTTTGGTCATGTGGGTGGTGACCAAACACTTTCCACCTCCCATACAGAAAAACAATATATTGAAATATATTTTACGTAAAGTGTCGAAAATATATGTGGCATATATTCCAAATACATTGAAATATATTTGCATTGTTGGTCACTTATATTTATCATTTTGAAATATATTCTGAAATATAACAAAAATATATGATGTTACAGTAAGTGTGAAATATATTTACATATATTTAACTAAAATATATTTATTGGGCCAATTTCGAATATTTGCATATATTCCAAAAATATATTTCACATATATTTCTTTTGTGTATGGGAGCCTTTCAGCTGAAATTGCAATCAGCAGTGTTTGAAAGGCACAAGGCTGAAATCTATTCTGTTTTGAATGTGTGGTTCACAGTTTTGACAGCAGTTTGTTAGCATTTGAGCAAAGTGCTGTAAATCCACAGTGTTGTGCAGGTTGTGGTTAAAGTCATGGGATAAGTGTGTAGAGTTTTGAAAACTGTGTTCAAGCAATGAAAAACGAACTAGAGTTTGGTCCACATGAACTGCTGCTGTGCAGACTGTAGTTAGAGTTTTGCACATGTGACTCCAGTTGTGCCCACTGTCGTTTAGCAATCGAAAAAAACTGTAACATAATAACGTTGCATAGATACCTCAGACATTATCTGGCCAATTATACACACATAAAAATACATATCAAAAATTTTGTTATTGGATCATGGATGTGTGGAAATGTCTGGAATGTTGGCTTGCAGAGGAACTGGATGAGCTGCAGCTTTGGAGTCATAAAAGTTTATGACCAGGTCGAGTTACAAGACACTATTGAGGGATTTTCTTTTACTCTAGCAAACCACACCTCTATTATAAGGCAAACTAACCACACATGCATAATGGAATTATACATATATTTAAAATAAATATTGCTTATCCTGAGTTACACACAAAGGTTGGTCTCTTGGTGTGTGTGTGTGTGTGTGTGTGTGTGTGTGTGTGTGTGTGTGTGTGTGTGTGTGTGTGTGTGTGTGTGTGTGTGTGTGTGTGTGTGTGTGTGTGTGTGTGTGTGTGTGTGTGTGTGTGTGTGTGTGTGTGTGTGTGTGTGTGTGTGTGTGGAGTATCTGGAATGTCTCGAGTCTTGTCACGTGATTCAAAGGCATGGGGGTTTTAGAGGGGATTCTCCAAAAACAGGGTTCCTTTTGTGACTCAGATGTTCCTCTGGGGAGCCACAAAGATGCAATTTTGACCGTTCATGGTAGACTTAAGGCCCGTTCACACCAAGGACGATAACTATAAAGATAACGATAAAGATATAATTCTAAAAATCGTTCTCCATATTAAAGAATAACAGAGTTCACACCACAACTATAACGATAAAGATATGAGGAACGATATTGTTGGGATCACTTTCAGAACGATTTTTTTCCAGCTGTCGAACGATAAAACACTTACAGCCAATCAGAATCCACTCTAATTTAAAGGTCTCGCACATTTAAAATGGATCTGGATCATCCGGGCGCGCGCGTGCTTAGAATAAAAAGACCGTTATCGGTCGTTGGTGTGGACGCATATATAGTTATCTTTATCGTTATCTTTATAGTTATCGTGCTTGGTGTGAACGGGCCTTTAGAGGCACCATGAACAGACTCGTTGTCTAAGGAGACAACGAAGGACGTGTTTGGAGATCAGGATTTACTACTTTGAACAGCATGTCATAGTCATTGTCGCTACACATACATTTTAAAATATTGCTGATTACTTACAAAGCACTAAATGGTTTAGCTCCGCAGAACTTGAGCGAGCTCTTAACGCATTATACTCCTTCACGTCTATTGCGATCTCAAAATTCCGGCCAGTTGATAATACCTAGAATATCAAAATCGACTGCTGGCGGTAGATCCTTCTCCTATTTAGCACCAAAACTTTGGAACAGTCTTCCTAACATTGTCCGGGAAGCAGACACACTCTGTCAGTTCAAAGCTAGACTAAAGACACATCTCTTTGACCTAGCATACACATAACACATTATAGACTTCTATAATTCCATATTAGGCTGCATAGATTAGGCCAGCCGGAACCAGGAACACCTCCCATAAATCCTGATGTACTCGTTACATCATAAGAAGAATGGCGTCTACGCTAATATTAGTCTCTCTGTTTATACCGAGGTTTACCACAGCCTGCCGGATCCAGGGCGTATCCAGATCTGATGAAGGACCAGCGCCTGGACGGGTCGACAACGCAGTCCTGAAGTGTCAACCAGTTTCTCCGTTTCCTGAAGTGAGGTGGACCCCGGCCGTATCCAGATCATAGAGACACCAGCCACCATAGTCACATGTTTGCTGGGAGCCAGAGCGCCTGACATCAAAGCAAATTTAAAAGTGCTGGCTAATGCTAATCGTAAATTCTCTAAAATTATTATTCACGTCGGCACTAATGATGTTGGACTCCGCCAGTCGGAGATCACCAAAATTAATATTAAAGAGGTGTGTGAACTTGCAAGTACGACGTCAGGCACTGTAATTTGCTCTGGCCCCCTTCCTGTTCGCCGGAGTGATGAGATAGTTAGTAGATTGTCCTCACTCAATGGCTTGCTGTCGAGATGGTGTCCGCAAAATAATATAGAATTCATAGACAATTGGAAAAGTTTTTGGGGCAGACCTGACCTGTTGAAAAGACATGGTATTCATCCCTCATGGGATGATGCTGCTCTTCTCTCTAGTAATATGGCACATAGTCTTAGAGCTCAAACATGACAATCTGGGGCTCAGGTCAGGAAGCAGACAGACTGGCTAAACCGGCCGTCTGCTAGCGGCCTCGCGTCACCAAGGTCAGATAAATCCCATCACATAGAGCCTCTTTCACCTAGATATCATCATTTAGAGACTGTGTCTATTCCCCGAATTAGGACATACAAAAAACTCCTAAACCCATTCAAGGGTAAACATGGCCATATTATTCCAAGATTAACATGGCTTCCAGTTCGACTTCACAAAAATTGCACCTTTAAAACTATTCATCACCTGTGATCCGTCGCAGCACAGATTTATGTTACAAGGTAAACAATACTTTTTCACCATTGACGCGAGGAAAAGTAACACAAGTTATACTAGAGGTCGTTCTGGCGTTATGCACAACCATGCTATGGTTAGAAAAGCAACTATAAAACTTTGAATTTACACAAATAGGGTGAATTACCTGTCGAGAAGAAAGCAGGGAACTTCGGCGTCCGTTTTAAAATCTTTGCTCCTCGTGAGCTCTTTCCATCTGGGAAAAATTACTCCAGTATTGACTTTGGTCTTGCTGATTTGCTTGTCGCGTTGACGTTTTAATTCTCTCTTTCGCTTCCTTGGCGACTCTGCCACATGTCTTCGAAAATAGGCGTGATCCTCCATCTTCAGCAATCTTTCAAATCTGCCAGCAGTCGCGAGTAATCTCCCCCTCGCATTCGTCACGGTGTCACTGAGTGTAAAACGCGAAAGGCAAAGCTTGAATTTCCAGGTATGTCCCTCTTTGGCGAATGTATTTTCAAGATGGAGGCGCAACATGGCTGCCACCATTCGAGCGACTCGCTCGTATGTATTCTAAATGGCAGATTTTACGCTTACGAGAATACTTTATTAGTTGGTGGAAGTAATTACACATGAATGAGCACATATACTTTTGATAGAACAAAGTGTTTTTTGCTAAGAATCAACTTAAAAAGTTACACAGTGTAGCTTTAATAATATAAAATTTTACAAAAATGATTTTGCTTCAAACACAAATTAATCCTACTAGGGTGAGTGGAACCTGCATTACAATTATTTGAAATACATTAATTCCTACTCATTTTAGATCAGGGTTATTATCGTTAACTAAAACCATAAATGTTACTTGAAAAAAAAAATTTTTGTTTAAGTTGAAGTACTCAAATAATTAAAAATGACAATGTACACAACAAAATTATGAAAACTTTAAAATGAAGACAAAATAGCCTATAATAAAAAGGAAATCTAATTTGAAAATATTACCAAAAACTATAATAGTATATCAATGATAAATGTTACAAACTGCTCGGATACGCAAAGGCTGAGGATTCAAAGGCAGTCGTTTATTAAAGGGTAATCCAAAGTAGTGATGTGAGCTTTCGAAACACTCCTTCATGAAGCGAATCAGTGGTTCGACGCCTGTTTTAAACTGCCAATATCACGTGATTTTTGTTGCATTTACACTGTTTTGACCAGCAGGCGTCACCAGCGAGTGGCGTTTCAAATGCTTTGAAACAGTGAATCATTTTGCAAAGCAATTGGTTCAATTGATTCGAAGCTTTTCTCCTATCACTAATCCAAATACGTAATCCAAAACAGGCAAAAGGTCAAAACACAGGCAAACAATCCAAATAGATACCCCTTTAAAATCGGAATAAATCGGGCTTATATAGCCTAGATGGAGTTAACAAGGTTACACAGTTGACAGCATCAGGGATAATGAGTCCGGGAGAGTTCTAGGAAACGTGTTTATGACTGAAGAAATTAAATGCATTGCAGTTGTCCTGAGTCTCATTCAGTTTGTGTTTTTGGACGGGTCTCTTCATGCTACTGTTCATGTAATCAAATCTATCAGTTTACAGAATCATTTATGAGGCTACATATTATGTGTATGCATTCACTGCAACAGTATATTCAACATAAATTAAATAAATCTTTACAATTCTTCAATAAAACCTGATTTTGAGTCATTTTTTACTGTAAACCGCTTTGACAAATTAACTGTGGTCAAACTCTGGTGCCAATGAAGCTCAAAGAAAACTGGTTTCTGAAAAGAGTGTTGAGGGAAAACACGGAAAGAGAGGAAATTAATCTACCATTTTAATTAGTAAAATAAGTTTATTTTTATGATTGTAACATCAGGGTGTATATGTATGTATATTAATCAAAAAATGTATTGGGACTTCCGGGTAGCCCGATGGTCGAGATGCACGTGTAGTCGAAGGCTCCGTCTCAGGTCTTGTGTTTTTTGCTTTAATCCGACCGATTTTACTGCTGAATTCAAAGATAATGGCTTCTGAAAACAAGAAGACAAGTGCGGGCACGCAAATGAATCTAAAATCATACACTACCAGGCTTAAAAATACTCAAACTCCAGCCAAAGACCCATCGGAAGACCAAACGGACCCGGCTGTGTTACTGGCGCTAAAACAGCAAGAGACGTCGATGCGTGATATGATGAAGCAAGTGGTAAAGGAAACTGTTCAGGAAGTTTTGTCAGGTGAATTTAAGCAGATGAAAGAGATGTTCGAGACGTCTATTTCAGCCATTGAACAGCTTTCAAAGGATGTGAAAGCGCAGGCCGAAGTCTCCGACATCTTAAAGATGCAGCAAAACACCATGGATGTATCGCTCCGCGCTGTGAAGAAGGATATAGCTGAACACGGCGGAGAAATCAGTCAACTACGAGAAAGAATTGTAAGCCAAGAGGACAGAGCCAGGCGTCTCAATTTACGGCTCGTGAATCTACCAGAAGGCGCTGAAGGCTCTGACCCAATTGGGTTTCTCCAAGAAAACCTCGCCAAATGGTTTCCTGCACTAGCCGGTCGTAAAGTTGAAATTCAGAGGGCACATCGGATCTATGGACTCCGCTCCGGCGGACGTCCGCGCACGCTGATCTTTTGCTTGTTGAGATACGGCGACCGAGTGAAAATTCTTCGAGAGGCCAGGGCCCTGAAATCTCCTCCATCCCATGCCAGGTCGAATCTGTACTTTTTCGCGGATTACAGCCCCGAGACGACTTCCCGGCGGAAGGCATTTGACGCGATCAAGAAACAGCTCTACGCAAAAGGCTATCATCCTTTCTTGGTTTACCCTGCGGTCTTGAAGGTTAGAGAGGACGGCGGAGAAATCCACGAGTTTCACTCACCTTCGGACGCCGAAAACTTTCTAGCCGGTAAACTGAATGCTGATCGTGAAGACCCGGAATGCAGTAACAACTTTGACGCACTTGCTGATACGGAGAGCGGTCATGCTCCGTGAAAAATCTGCGTCATAGGCTTTGGCGGACGTCGAGAATCGGCACTTAAATCATTTGTGGACTGTTCATTAACATTTAAGCAGTTTGATGTAGCGATCTGAGTTAGAGGGGCCTGGGACGGCCGCGTCACGGTCAAGGAGCTACGCGGAGTATTTTTCTTTTTTTTTTGTGTGTGAGAGTTTAACCAAAGACAGAGTCAGGCAAGTTATGCCGCCTCAGTTGTTAACGGTTAAAAGTTCTCCCGGTTGGGAGTTTAGGTGTTTGTCAGAGTGGATCTTTTGTTTCTTGGATTTGAAAGTGTTTTTTATTTTATTTTATTTTATTTTGTGGTCTCATTACATGCAGAATCACGTTAAAGCGCAAATGTATCCGTTCATTTCTCCATTACAAGAATTGGTGGTAGAGTGGTGCAGGATTTAATATTGATATCATGGAATGTTCGAGGTCTGAACTCGAAAGTAAAACGGGCTAAATGTTTACATTATCTTAAGCAGAACAAGGTGACCATAGCATTAATACAAGAAACACACTTGAGACAGAAGGATGTGCACTGCTTTCAAAACAGACACTATAGGTCTGTCGCATATTCCTCTGCTAACAATAAAACAAAAGGAGTACTGATTCTATTTAATAGGAAGTTCAAAGTCCATGTCGAATATATTGGATCTGATAATGTGGGTCGAATGGCTTATGTGTTGTCATTAATAATAATAAGTTTTGTATAGCATGCATTTATGCCCCAAATGATCATAATTCTAACTTCTTTTCACTTATGACAAAAACATTGTTAGATTTTAAAGACTATTATTTAATAATTGGAGGTGATTTCAATCAAGTGTGTAATCCTGCTCTTGATAAATCTTCAGGTCCAGCTGTAGATATTGCGCACCCTCCTAGTGAATTGAATATATTCATGGAAGAGCTCAATGTAATTGATGCGTGTGCGCTCTAGGAACTTATCCATTAAGGATTATTCCTTTTATTCATCTCGCCACAAAACATACTCTCGAATTGATTATATTTTTGTTTCTCCTCAACTTGAGGGATGCATTGTGTCCACACAGATATTGCCTATTCTTATATCTGACCATGGTGCGGTATTGTATACACTTCTCATAGGAGATAGAGTGAATTCCAAGACTAGGCGTTGGAGATTTAACAATGCTCTCCTGAAAAACAGCGACTTCATTTTACAGCTTAATTCTAATCTTGCTGACTTTATTCTTCGCAATAAGGATTCTGCTTCTAATCCGCAATCCCTGTGGGAAGTAACTAAATGCTTTCTACGGGGCAATGCTATTTCCTTCTCATCGCGTCTCCAGTCGGCTAGGAAAAAGACATTATCTGATTTACAAACTCAGATCTCTCTAATCGAAAATTGCCAAAAGTCTGCATATTGTGAATCGAGAGAGAAACAGCTGTCAGCACTGAAAAAAGAATATAACACTGCTACGCAACATATTGCAGAATTTATAATTCATAGAACTAGAGTCAACTACTATTATTATAACGAGCGGTCAAGCAGACTTTTGGCTTTAAAAATGAAGGAAGGGGAGTCTTTGTCGTTTATTAGTAGTATTCAAACACTCCAGGGGTTGATCACTCACAATCAGCAAGAAATAAACTGTACATTTAAGGAATTTTATTCCACATTATACACCTCAGAAGCGGATCCAAATGAATGCGCGATGAGGGAATTCTTAGCTGACCTAAACCTTCCCTCCTTATCTCCGGAGGAAGCTATGGCTCTAGGAGCTCCTATCACGCTAGAAGAGCTGACAAGAGCTTTAAAATCGTTGAAACTGGGCAAGTCCCCGGGTTTAGATGGGCTTCCTCCTGAACTTTTTCAGGAGGTATGGGATCAGGTGGGACCACTGGTCCTGGCTTCAATAAATTATGCCATTGAACATGGGAGGTTTCATAGAGACCAAAACACATCCTTAATTACTCTACTTTTAAAAAAAGACAAACCTCCGTTTTCCCCCAAAAGCTACCGGCCTATTTCTTTAATATCTTCAGAATTAAAACTTTTTGCTAAAGTACTTGTAAATAGAATCGACCCACTGATTGGTAAACTGATACATGAGGACCAGACCGGTTTTATTAAAGGTAGACTGGCTTCTGATAATGTCAGACGACTTTTTCACATTCTTAATATTCTTGAAACATCTAATAACCCAGCAGCACTTTTCAGCCTAGATGCTGAAAAAGCCTTTGACAGGCTTGAATGGAGGTATTTATGGGCAGTTCTTGATGTATTTGGCTTTGATTGTAAGATGATAGAAACACTATACAGCTGCTCACAGGCAGTGGTTCAAACAGGGGAGGTTATCTCCAACTCTTTTCCTCTTAATAGAGGGTCTCGTCAAGGCTGTCCACTTTCGCCAGTCTTATTTGCCCTTTCCGTGGAGCCTTTAGCACAGGCCATAAGACAAAATTCCATGATCTCACCAATAATTATTAAAGATACAAGTCATAAAATTTCATTATATGCTGATGACATTATCCTTTATTTTTCTGATATTACTAATTCGCTTCCTCAGATCATGAACCTTTTTTCTAATTTTAGTTCCTTTTCAGGATATAAAATAAATTGGGAGAAGTCCCTATTAGTTCCTTTAAATGATGCAGCGAAGAAGACTCCCCTCCCTGACAGCTTACCTCTCGAGTGGCACACTTCAAAATTTACTTACCTTGGTCTATGTATTCCTCCCTGTTTTTCAAATATCGGCTTTGAGAATTATGTTACACTTAAGGGCAAAATACAAACGGATTTACAAAGGTGGTCATCCTTGAAATTGACATTACAAGGGAGGATTGCGTTAGTAAAGATGAATGTTCTTGGGCGCTTACATTTTTTGTTCTCCATGCTGCCATTTTCTCCCCCTAAAGATTACTTCACAGACCTCCAAAGGATGACTTCTAAATTCATTTGGAATAACAAAAAACCCCGTATCAAATTCGATACCCTAAAACGTCCTAAGTCTTTGGGTGGCCTATCATTGCCGGACTTTAAGTTGTACTATTGGTCTTTTCAGTTAAAGTCTTTAAATTCATGGTTAGATGTACAACCTTCCCGGGCTCCTCAGTGGAAATTAATTGAAGAGTCATTGGTTTCTCCTCATAGATTGCAGGATGTGCTATTTTCAGGAATCAAACTTAAAAAAGCTTCTAAAGAATTTGGCCCAATTATAGCTAATTCAATATCTACATGGCGTCTGGTAGAAAAATATGTTAATCATTCATCCAAATTTTGCATGCAGTCTCCCATTTGGAACAATTACTACCTATTACGAAACATGAAACCATATACCTGTTCGCTGTGGTCAGATAGAGGTATTAATACATTAGATAATATTTATGATCAGACAGGGTTAAGGACATTCCGGGATCTGCAGTCCTGTTATAATCTGCCTGGATTCTCATGGTTCTTGTATTTACAGTTAAGGTCCTCACTTAAAGCTTATGGAGTTCCTTGGGACAGACCTTTGACATCTCACCCCATGGCTCATTGGTTTGAATCCATGAAGGGGAAAACAGCCAAGGTCTCTATTATTTATGGTAGTCTTGTCGTGGAGAAATGTGGGACTCTTGGTATCACCCGAATTTGGGACAGAGAGCTTTTGGCACAGGATCGCAGTTTTGATTGGGAGACAATATGGCAAAATGTCTCAGTCTCATCTAAAAACCCTGCTCACCAGCTGATAAACTACAATGTAATCCACAGAATATATTATACTCCCCTGAAACGTTTTAGAATGAAACTTATTCCCTCCCCTGTGTGTGATAAATGTAGCACTGGGGCAATCGGCAGCTTTCTCCATCTGTTCTGGGAATGTCCTCTGATCTTCAGCTTCTGGGTTAAAATTTCTTCTGTTCTATCACAACTTTTGGAACTGACAATTGATCCTGAGCCATGTCTTTTCCTTCTTAACGATGTCTCTTCTGTTGCTCTTACGTTAAATCAAAAACGGACTCTCTTCTCTGGGTTAACTGCTGCTAAGAAAACCATAATTAGTTCTTGGTTTCCCCCTAATTCACTATCAAAGCAGCAGTGGTTGTCCTATTTTATAGATATTGTTCGTTTGGAGCGATCCTCTGCCTTAATTAATAGGGCAAAGATTAAAACTATTGAGCACTGGAGCCAAACACATGACAGCTTAATGTCTATTCTTTAAACTTGACTGTTCTAAAGGGATAGGGGAGTACTCAGATGGGGATCAGGGCTGATGGGATGGCAGATTCCCTCTTTTTCCCTCTTTATTTATTGTAACTTTTAATTTTTATTTATTTATGTTTATAGGGGCCTTAATCATCTTTATCTCATTAGACACTTTCTATCTGTAAACCATTTATCTCTGACTATGTATATAGTTCAAAAATATTTTTATTTTATTTTATTTAACTTATTTTATTTTATTAATCCTTCTGTATATGCACATGTTTCTCTTCTGTATATCTG
The DNA here is from genome assembly GCF_951802725.1 of Rutilus rutilus. Taxonomy (NCBI): domain Eukaryota; kingdom Metazoa; phylum Chordata; class Actinopteri; order Cypriniformes; family Leuciscidae; genus Rutilus; species Rutilus rutilus. The sequence goes on from NC_140230.1 coordinate 34,595,860, forward strand.
TTTTGTATTTGTTATCAGTTATGTCCTCCGCATTGAAGTAATTTTGTGAAAATTTGTCAATGCTAATGCTGATAGCCTTGTGCGTAAGAAATACAATAAAGTATTGGTCACAAAAAAAAAATGTATTGGCTAAAATTATATTTTTTATATTTTTACCATTAAATTTGAGAATTATGTTTCATAATATTACTGTATAAAAGTTGCTGAAAAACTTTGGAAGTTTAATGAAGTTCGGGAATACTTTAGATTGGGGCTTGTTGTTGTGAACTGCATTTCATTTATAGTTTTGAGCTTAACTGTCATGTTTTGATGAAAAGCCACTTAAAAGTTGCACAAACTGATCTGTGGTTACAAAAAGATAAGCGCCGAAACTGTATTTATGGTTTTGAATTTCATAAGAAAATGGACGTAATTTGAAATCTGAGACTTTGTTTCATATCAATAGCACAAAGATTATTGCGATTTATTGGATGGGATGTTGCCACGATGTTCCATTCATTCATCAACTGAAAACAAGATGACTAGCCTAATCGAATCTTGGGATTTAAAAATCGATATCGGTTCACAAAAATGAAATTTGGGGACTGCAGATGCAAATGAGCCTAAGGCTAAATCTGGTGTAATGCATCAAATGTTTACATTTATGTTTTTAATTGCACATGGTCCCTTTTAAATAAAATAAAATCAATCAATCAAAATCAATTTTTTTTTTACCCAGTCCTATACAGTAGTATGAAGAAACTGCAATGATTTTAATTTCTTGAATCATAAAGACGTAAACATATGTTTCCCAGAACTCTCTGCCTGTGTCAGCTGTGTATTATTAACCTTGTAAACTCTGTCTATATAAGTCCGGTTAATTCAGTCATTCATTTCTAAGTCTTGTATGTGTCACAACTGCATTTCTGAGCGCATCTTTGATTATCTGTTCCATGGTTTGTCCCTGCCCTGGTATCTATTTGGATTGTTTGCCCGTGTTTTGGATTACGTCTTTTGATTAGTGATGGGAGAAATTAAGCTTTTCAAAGCTTTGAATCAATTGACCCTTTGCAGAGAGTTTGATTGACAGGCGATCTGACCAATCATAATCCGCCATCCGCCGAATCCGCCATTCAGGAGAGTTAGTAGATTAATGTCGGTGGATTAGAAACGGTGTGTACTGACATCTTTCCATGGTTAAAACAACATTCCTTATATTCATTCATGTTTATTTGATGCTTTAAATGACATGAATCGGACATGGGTCACAACGTGTAAACGGACGGATACAGGCAACAAATCAGAATTGGGCATCAAGACCTGCAGTGTAAACGAGGCCTAAGTGAATGATGGATTTCGAAACATTTATGATGTAATGAAGCCTTGTTTACTGAAACCATGTGACTTTGGCAGTTTAAAACACGCTTCGAACCACTGATTCGAAACAAAAGATTCGTAAAGGTTTCGAAGCTTCATGAAGGAGTGTTTCGAAAGCTCACATCACTACTTTGGATTACCCTTTAATAAACTACTGCGTTTGGATCGTCAGCCTTTCTGAGCAGTTTGTAACATTTATTATTATTGATATACTATTATTGTTTTTGGTAATATTTTCATTTAGATTTCCTTTTTTTCAATTTTGTTTTATGTCAGTTAATGTTTATATTATTTCAAGTAACATTTATGGTTTAGTTTTTGTATAACTTTATACTATTCAAGTCTTTCTCCTGTAAATTGCAATAGGTACTGATCTGTTGGCACATATAAATGTTTCTTAAACTAAAATATGACAGGTTGATTTGTAGTAGTTGTCTCGAGTCTCTTCTACTCATTTTAACCAGATCATCACCTAAACTAGCTGGACGTGTCTCATCCAGCAGGACTCACTCATGGAGAGCAGAAGCGTCCGTAAAACAAAATGCTCTTCGATGGATTGTGTCGGATGAAGAAAAGGAAAGGGTGGTCTGCGTTGAAGACCCGCGGATAGGTCCAACAATCTGCTATCATGACGGCACCAGTGGCTGCAGCCGCTTCGGTTCCTTCCTCGTTGACTTCAACAAAGGCTTTATGGATCACCTTCGACACCACCAGGTCGTTGTTGGAGGACATGCCTGAAAGATTCACCTTCTGCGGGTCGAAAACATCCTCCATTCCCATGCTGATCAGAAGACTCTTCATGTCGTATTTTTCCGCCATCTTGAATCTGGGCAGAGACACTTCAACCTCTTGTTGACGCATGACTTCTGGTTTGGTCCATTCCATGAGCTTCTCGTAGGTCAGTGCCTTTTCAAGCTGGATAATAAGAGAGACATGTCAGATGAATAGTTGAAATAGTCAAAATGAAAACTGCTCCACAAGTAAACATCTGACTGGTCACGGCTGGCTAATTAAGCATTTAAATCACCTTCTGAAGGCCAGTGGTGTCGTCTTCCATCTCGTTAGGAAGGATGATCAACATACTGAGATTCTTCCCGTCATACGGCAGCTCCAGAACCTGACTGTTGATCTCTGGGATGAAGGCCAGAGGAAAGTCCTCCTTTTGATACATCATCTTCACTGGTTTAGTTTGATTCTGCCAAGCATCAATGGAAACACATTATAACCCCTCAGATTTCATCATGACTGCTAAAATTTATTTTAAAAAGAGCATTAAATCTCACCTTGCTCAGCTTAAACTGCCCATCTCTGGTGGCTTCCTTTGGGAATTTCATCTCCCAGTTTCCTTTGAAGTAGATGGCGTTCACCAAAACCAGTTTCGTCATCTCATCGATGGCTCCCTGTGGCACCAAGTCCTTGATCTTCTCTAAAATACAAATGGACATTGTTCACTTTGAGCAGTGATTTGAACTGGTTGGTTTGATATTGTTACTATAAAGCTCAACTCAAGAACCCATGAAGCCAAACATGGCCCTTGAAAAGACATTTTTGCTGAATCTAAAGTGCTGCAAAAAAACATGAAATAAGGCTATGTTCACACTTAGCGTCTTTTTTGACAAGAAAAAGTTGACAACGGCGTTTTTTTAGCAAAAAAAACGTTCGGTTACAAATAGCAGCCGAGCGCATCTTTTGTTGCTATAACAACAGCTGCAACAGTAGCCTAGTGCTGTGTGATGCAAAAAATGTTGAGAAAGAGAAAGTTGGCTCTTGCGTTGGCTTTTGAAGTTACCGGGGAGGAGAATGTCGGTTCACAAAGACGTTTGTGGGTGCACGACATTATACGGGGAAGGAAACTGTATGGTGCTCCATTTTTTCTTGTTGTTTTTGTTGTTATGGAAACGACAGGTCTCGCTACTCACTTGTCATTGGTCAGCAGTCAAAAAGGCGCTTGACGTAGGGCGTTCTTTTCAGAAAAGTTGAACTTTTTTCAACTTACAGTTTTTCTCAATTGTTTACACACAAATACTGGTACTTGAGACACAATGACCACAACATGTAACTCATTCACCAACCCCCTGAACCAATTCTGCTAAACTACAAGCACAATTCCTGCTTTACACTCAAAATTCAGTTCTTAAACACACCTTTTTCAAAACACTACACACAATTCTCTGCTTTTGGCACAATTTTCATGCAGAAAATCTCTTGTTTTCACAAGGAACACACTGCCATTCAAATATGCACACTGACTCATCACATGGGCAAACACCCGTCACACAGTTTTACAATTAGCAATCAGAGCTTTAGCATAAAAGGGCAACAGGTGAGCTCTTCAATGGAGCAATGGATGCCAACATTGGATTTTTTTTTTTTTTTTTTACTGTAACTGTATACAGTCAATTCTTCTGTTGTTTTGTATGTAGACCACTGTATGTACAACTTTGTGTTGGTTGGGATGTACACTGTGTATAATGTTTTTGTGGGAAAAATAAAATATATCTGTTACCGTGTATTTGTGTGTTCTGAGTATAAAAACAATATTCTCAAATATTTTACAACACACTTATGTACACAGTATGTACTGTTATAAGTGTAACACTGAACAAAAAAAGGCCTAAGTCATTATGATGAATGGAGAAGAAGTGTTTTCCATTCATCATAGTGTTTTACATTGAGCACATCAGTGTTCAACTGGTTCTTATAAATGTCTGTTCATATGATGGTTTGTGTGTGTCATTTGAAAACAAAATACCATTTTGAGAAGAAATAACATTGTTTTGAATGTAAAGTTTAATTTTGCAGGAGAATTGAGGGGTTTTGCCCATTGTGTGTGTGTTTTTATTTGTGTGTAGAGTTCTGAGAATATGAGGCATGCTTTCAGAAAATGTGTGTAAACAATCGAGAAAAACTGTAAAAAGACGCTCTGAGCTGCAGAAAAAGACGCCGTCGGTGGTGTCTAAAAAAGCGCTCAGGACTTTTTTGAAAAAACGGTTTACTCCATAGGGTTATAATGTAGAACAGACGCTGGCAGTTTGAAAAAAGACGCTAAGTGTGAACATAGCCTAACTTTTGTAAGAGTGTAGAATAAGTTTCAAATTGAGAATAAGTTTATGCTGGATTTCACCTTGTGTATTTGTCTCCACCCATTGGTTGATGTTGACCCGAGCAGCCTCTGATTGGTTCTTGAAGTCCACCTTCTCCAGTCCGGCTTCATAGTAGCTTTTTGTGTCATCGAGGAATTTCTGTAATACAGCAAACCGATTGAGGTGGAAGTGATATTAGAGTTGAGAACATTTCCAGAACATCCAGTGAATAAACCGAGTCTTACCTCAACAAACTGGTAGGATTGCTCTCCGTAGAGGCGGTTGGCGAGACTCAACACATACGGGACTCCTGGTTTGTTCAGATCACTCATGAACATTTTGAAGCTGGAATGAATTTGGTCCTCAGGTTTTTCCTCTGGACATTTCTGTTTGCATCAACAATATCAGATTTAATCAGTTGAATCAGACGAACCCAAAGGACACATGCATCTCTACAGTAAATACAGCTGTTCATGCAACAGAACCTTGACAGAATGTTAGCTAAAGTTCTGAAAACGTTCCCTGTTAACTGGGTTAGTGTTTGATGTAAATATTCATACGAAACCTTGAGTTCAGCAGGTGTCTGAGGATTCTGGGTTTGCTGCATCATTGGTGGTTCATTGTTAAAGCCCAGGACCTACACAGCATTGATATGGTAGAGTTAATAAAGATAACTTTAACATATATTGTGAATGCACTTCTCAAATGCTCATTAGAATAGTTTAAAATGTACTAGAAAAGACAATGAAGAACTGATGATGTCAAACACATTCTTTGTTGATTTTGGCCCTCAGGCCTTTGATAATTAAATGAGTGGAAAGAGTGATTAATTGCTGGCACTTTACTGTTTATGCCATGCCTGGAACTCAGTTTACATGTGGTGCGTCCAGAATCAAATACTTCCCTATGCCAAAAAGAGTAAAGCAAGGCAAGGCAAGTTTATTTATATAGCACATTTCATACAAATTGGTAATTCAAAGTGCTTTACATAGAATAAAATAAAATAATCAAAAGAAATAAGAATAATTAAAACAGTTTTGAATAAAAAATAAAATAAAATACAGTACAAATAGTTGGACGAACAGTGGCATTGTTACGGGGCGAACAAGACATGAGGCGTGCGGATCCATGTGCAAGCTTTTATTTATAAACATAGTAAACAGCAGGGTCAGACAACGGCAAACAGGGGGCTGTTCCATAAACCAAGATTAGAGTATAAGCCAGGCTTATTTCGGTTAGTCAGGCTTATTTTTGGTAGATTCGGTTTCATAAAGCAAACTTAAAAAAGTTCAAACTCAGTTACCCTGGCAACTTATGCTGGGAAACTAGCCTGGTCCAGGGCAGGCTAACTGTCAGGCTAAGCCTCAGCTGTTACACAGATCCTCTAACACTGACCGACAAGAACACAATGATATTACCACTGACACTCTCTCATACCATTATTGGACTTTATTAACCATTATTAGTCCAAACATAAATACACAGTATACAGAAAATCAACTTAAATAAGGCTACAATGATAAATTAGACAATATAGACTTATGAATACATTTATCTCTGGTTTGTTTGGCAGCTGTAGTACATGTTTATGATTATTAGAAGAACATTAGAACACAATCTAAAAAAAAGCTTTGTAAAGCAGAAGTTAAAATCACAAAATTAAAAATAAATAATTACAAAAGCAAAGTATGAATTTGAACTGGTAAGATGAATCTGAGCTTAGTAATTGACAGATATATATTTATTATGTACTTTATTATGTCTTTCAATTCAAACACATTTAACACAATTATACAAATTGACAGTTCCTTTAAAGACATCATATTTTCCCCCAATAAATATTCCTTATTTTTCCTTCTACTTTTTTTCTTTTGTGATAATACCCACCAACACACATGATTAGAACAATAACCAAGAAGTACATAGTTAGACACTTTTACATATGATTTAAGGGGGAAAAGACAAAAAACAATAAATAAATATTAATAAAAATGTAACATTCACATATTTATATCAAACTCTTATAATGACACATAATTCCAAATAGTTATTCAAGTAATATTATTTGAATATCAAATATTCAATATAAAATAAGCAAATAAATAAAATAACAAATAACTAGCCTAGAAATAAAAGTGAGGGAGGGTTATATAAAAATTGTTAATGTAGACTAATATATATTCCTTTATTTTATGGAATATTCTTTGATTTTAGAGTTGCACATATCTTTTCAAAATGTGTACATTTGCTCTTAATTTCATATTATCCTCTTCATAATGTAAAGTACATTAAGAATATATTATATTATATTTATAATATATAAAAAATACATTCTAGAAACTAAATCTAACCACTCATTTAAAACTGGGGATTCTTGCTTTATCCAAAAAAATATTGCATTAAAAGCTGTAATTCTCAGCATTCTAAATAAATATACATCATATTTATTAAGTAGCATAGGTCCTATACCCAAAACTATATTTTGTATCTTTATATATTTAGTTTCTTAAAAAAAATCCTCCCTGAATTAGGCTACTTCTGTTCACTAAAGTACTTCTGTTTGCTAGAAGTTCACTGCAACTTATCCAACATCCTAAAGATAAATTATTATAATTAGAAGATATTTCTAGTGTTATAAAATATCGCATAATAATTTTCCAAGCAAAATGTATATTTTAGTCCGAATTATTGCGCTCCTATTTGCCGCGCATGCGCGCAGCGGCGCTCGTTCAATATGAAGATTAGCAGTAAAATGGATACATTTGCATGACTTTCTAACATTTACAGATGGAGAATATAACTGTAAAATGTAAGTTTTGCACTGAGGGGAAAAAAAATGTCACAAACGCATAAAACAGCACAAAATATAGGCTGTTTGATGGTGGATCGATTTGATCCACGATCGACCTCTAGGGCTGCTTCAGAAACGCGTGCACACGCAATTATCTAGACTTGATAAACCTGGATCAAATTAGTGAGATTGCGTGAACTTCAATTACCTTTTATGGAACCACTTTAGCCCCAACTTATTTGTTAGGCTCATTCAAGTCCGGTTTTGGAGTTTAATCCCCGCTTTTTTAAGCGGCTTTTATGGAACAGCCCCCAGGTATAGTTCGGGCAAGACACAAGAGAGATCCTAGGGCAAGCGTGGGTCTACGATTAGCGAACAATATCCAACAGGGCCAGGCAGAGAGATAATCCAGGTACACAAGCAAAGATCCAAATGAGGGGCAAACAGAGTCCGAAGGGCAAGGCAGAGGGTTAATCCTGGAAACACGGGCAGATGTCAAAACACAAGAAAACAGGCAAGGCAAGGCATAAACAACTCGGCTCCGTAGAGTAGCTATCACTAGGATAAGCGCTTGTGAGATAGTTCACAGCTGTGAGCGTGATTAATGTAATCAGCTGTGTGTCGTCTGTGCAATGGATGATAGGAAGTGTAGTCCAGTGTGCTGTGTGGTGTGAAGAGTCAATATGATGGAGCAGGGACCTCTGGTGGCTATCGGGCAGAAGGCCACAGACCGGATTCGTGACAGGCACAGTGCTCATTCAGTAAATGCACAGCTAAACAGAAGGGTTTTGAGTCTGGATTAGTATGCACTGTATTTGAAACACAGTTGGCGAAAAGTCCCCGGATGACCTACTACTACTTCCAAGGTTCTGAAGTGCGCATTCGATGGACACTTTACTATCCCATGAGGCCACGGAGAGGATTTATGAATGTCAGTGAAGCGACGCAACTGATGCTGGTTGGTCACGTGACAGTATCAACATGGTGGATGTAGAACGTCCGGATTACATTCATAATACACATTCATACTTCATATAACACGCTTTTTAATGCCCATGAAGTAAATTCAAATTCAAATGTATACATACTCAGACAGTTTGTGATTTCAGACGCAGCCACAGATTAGATCTCATTCAGGAAACACAATTTTTCCATTTGTGAAAGCATTTTTACATATATAAAATGTAAATGCTATATACAGAAATGGGAAGTAATGAAGTACAAATACTGTGTTACTTTACTTAAGTAGATTTTTCTGGTATCAGTTTATTTCACTATTTTTCTGACAACTTTTTACTTTCACTCACATTTTTTTACACAAATGTCTGTACTTTCTACTTATATTTTCAAACCTGGCTCATTACTTTAATTCTAATCTGTATTTGCTGACATGATAAATACTATTTCTTGTCATTGTGCGCCTTTTTCAACAGAAAACATGACTCCCCCATTGGTGTATAAATCTCTTGACTATCACGCACCACAGACGTAGGCTATAAGCTCGCACGGAGCAAGGCAGAAGACAACAAGAAGAATAGCTAACGTTATGGATGAGACAGAGGGAGTTAAAGATGTCGACATGACTGAGAATAGAGACATTCCTGATCACGCACGGCCATATATGAGCGAGATTATGTAATTGTCTGCGTTAAAAAGGATTCCTGGCGAATGCATTGCTAATTGTGTCAACCTAAAAAGCACAAAATGCTGGCTTTCAAGAATTCACTGTTGAATTTAAGAAAGCACTTAAAGGTTGTCTATGACAGATAATGCCCAGATTTTGAAGCGATTCGCAGGGGTTCAGATTTAGGAGCGGCCAACAATTTTTTTTCTCAGTGTTTGTATAAGCGATGTTGCCACATGTTGCTGGAGCTGATGGCACACACATTAATATTCAGTCTTTAGGACAAATTGTTTAGGCCAGTGTTATGGTTGTGATGCTTTTGTTGTTGTTCCTGCTGTCTCCTTCTCCTCCTTTAGGATTGGTCATGGACTTAATGAGAAGGGTTGGTGGTTGGACCAGAGAAAGAGGCCTGGACTATAAAATCCCTTGGAATTCCTCTGGAGGGAGCTCTCTGGTTTTTTTTTTTTTTTGCCTGCACTTTGTTGTACTGTGTGTTTGACCTGTGAAAGTGTAAAATACAATGTCTGCTGTGCTCTTTCTGTGTAGAGTTAACAGAGTGCTGTTAGCCACCTAATTTTTGGTGACATGTTTTTAGAAACTTCAATGTTTTTGATTACATCTGTTACATACAAGCTACATGACTTTGAGAAGCCGTAGGGGGTGAGTGCCTCGTTTTCTTTGTAGGCCAAAAGGCCTTCACTTTTCTCCTGTTTACTGGATAGTTAAGGAGATAGGGTACTTTTTTGTATATTTTGTTTCTTTTATTTGTGATCAATAGGGAAGTTAGCTTTCTTGTGGGAAAGTTAGTCTCTGTTTGTTTGTTGTTTTGGCATTAGCTCACCCCTGAAGTTAAGTTTTTGCTTCATTTTGATTTATTTGATTTACTCAAAACACTTTGTAAACTCTGAGATACCATATTCCGAAAACAATCAAGAGAGCAAGAAAAGTCAAATAAAAAGACTAACTGAGAAGCATTGTGTTGTTTGTTACTTCCCTGACCTAGACCAGGGTCCGTAACACCAGTGAATAGTCCATGTCAGCAATTTGAGCATGTACTGATTTAAATACTTTTTCTTTTTTATTATAGAAATGTGTACTCTGCTGTTATTTTCTCCAGTAATAAGCGGTCATCACAATTTTCTTTCTGTTTGTACTTAAAGGAGAAGTTCACTTTTAAAATGAAAATTCTGTCATCATATACTCACCCTCATGTTGTTTCAAACCTGTATGAATTTCTTTCTTCTGCTGAACAGAAAAGAAGATATTTAGAAGATTATCAGTAACCAGACCCAATGACTTCCATAGTATATTTTTTTCCCACTATGGAAGTCAATGGGACCCAAAAACTGCCTGGTTACTGATAATCTTCTAAATATCATCTTTTCTGTTCAGCAGAAGAAAGAAATTCATACAGGTTTGAAACCACATGAGGGTGAGTATATGATGACAGAATTTTCATTTTAAAAGTGAACTTCTCCTTTAAATAGAATTTACAGTATAACTCGCCTCAATTGTGTCATTTTTAAAGCATCCAAAGACAAGAGGCAGAATCACCCTACAATCTATGATGTGGCCTAGGGGACGGGAAAGGTGGTTTTTTTTTTTTTTTTTTTTTTTTTTTTTTTTTTTAAATCAGCTTAGTCTTTTCTCTGCTTGTGTATTACATGGTACGGTAGTTGCTCAGCCTGGATACATTAATTAGCTAACAAAATTTGAAATGTAGGCTAAGTTCTTTTGTATTAAAGCATTAATAGGATGTGAGGTCCATTTACCAGCGCGACACTAAAACAGGTAGAAGTAATGGCTACTTGAAACATGAGTACAAAAAAAATACAGATGCATCCCCCATGTAGGCTATCCAGTAGGTGGGGGTAATACTCCTAAGGAGTGAGCAGCAAAATGCCTTTTATTTATAAATTGACAATTTTTGGTGTAAAAATCATACTAACATCATAAGTGCACCCCAGGAAACATAAAAAAAAATAATGAAACAATGCAGTTCGTGACCCCTTTAAAATCTGGAACGCATGCACTCGTTGTGTCAACTTGCTTCCTGGTTCCTCTGTCTCAGTCTACTTTTACTGTTGTGTGAGTCTGTGAGATCACCTTAATCATCTGAGCCGCTGTGTTTCCTCTTGCACCGAGCGACACCATGGCCAGAGCCGAGGAGATGCTGACAGGAGAGAAGAACACATTTCCTGATGCGTTTCCTCCGCTGATCTTCTTGAACAGGTTGAGGGAGAACTGTGTGTTTGCTGCAGTCAAAGACTCCATTTTCACAAGCTAGAAAGTAAGAGAGAGATAGATGATCAGCATAACAAAGTGAAAATCCCAAACAGAGCATTGCTCAGTTCAGTAGTCTGTTCTATTCAAGCACTACCTAGTTTTTTTAGCAGGAACGATGTTTCCCCAGAGGTGAAAGAATGATCTGCTGAGTCACTAAGTTTTATTCTTACAAACCTTGTCTCGCCCTGTAGAGCGTATCAAATCCAGCCCAAACGTATCGGGTTACTCAACCATTATGGGATTAATATCTTGCCATGATTCAAAAGTGAAAATAAAGTTCTGAAAGGTTGAAACTAAGTGTTAGAAAACTCAAAATCTTACAAAAAAAAGTTTTGCAAGATCGAAAAATAAGATTTGCAAGCTTGCAAAATGTAAAAAAAAAAATATATATATCTCTGCAAACATTATGTTGTTTTTGAGATTTCCTTCTTCAGAACTGCAACTTTTTTTTACGATGTTGCGCAAACAATTTTTCAGAGTTTCAAATTTGTCAGTGTTCTCCCATTGTATTAGTTTGTTTTCCAGGTTTGAAACCTTGTAAATGGTGATCTGAAAACTGGTGTGGAATGTGTGAAAAAAAAGTTTTGAAACTCTGAAAACAGAGTTTTGCAGGCTTGCAAAGTGGTAAAAAAAATATATATATCTCCGCAAACATCATTTTGTTTTGAATTTTTTTTTTTTTTTTTTTTTTTTTTTTACAAAATGTAAAAAAAAAATATATAGCCTATCTCTGCAAACATTGTTGTTTTTGAGTTTTCCTTCCTCAGAAGTGCAACACCCTTTTTTACGGTGTTGTGCAATCATTTGTTCAGAGTTTCAAATTTGTCAGTGTTCTCCCATTGTATTAGTTTGTTTTCCAGATTTGAAACCTTGTAAATGGTGATCTGAAAACTGGTGTGCGAATAGGTGAAAAAAAGTTTTGAAACTCTGAAAACTGAGGTTCGAAAGGGCGATACTTATTACATTACATTTGCACTCCTATTGCAGACTATTTTTTCAGAGCTGAGTTTACAACACCCACTTTGCGGAGATACGCCCACACAGTTGCGAGCTTGCGACTCATGTGATTTGTGGCAGCGTTGTCACGCAGCTCTGCTCTGAAACTCTGAATCTCAGACTGAGCAAAAATGAAGCTTCGCAACTTAAAGGGATACTTCAGGATTTAGCATTAAGCTTTGTATCAGTAGAAAACCTGTAGTATTTTCGAATCACCATGCTTTCCCCCCTCATATCCCCCTAATATGAGAGATTTATGTATTTTTTGTCTGGAAAAAATCCTCCGATGACGCAAAAATCGTCATTTTGTGTCATCTGAGGATTTTTTGTCCAGAGGCTAAAGACTACAGCCAGTAGGAGGAGCTGTTCTGCATGTTTTCAACCCGCCCATAGAGGGTGGGATCTCACTCACAGAATGTACACAGTGTCAGCCATCTTTATTTGGAAGCTAAGCTATCGAGTTCTTATTCTGTGGAGAGAGATGAGTAGTAGGGGTTACCATCCTCTTTTTCCCGGACATGTCTGGCCGTCGAGATCGTCCAAAATGTCCGGGATTCAGTTTTTGCTTTATACAGTCGCCATTCATTGTTTACATGCACACCTTTTGTTTCAATCTAACTGAATTCATTCCGACTGGTGAATCTGAATGTAGTGTTTACATGAACGCTAAACAAGTGATCGGTTGATGTGCGTTTTACCATTGCTAAGAAAATACACGCTCCTCCGTGAGAGATACAGCCCACGAGTCTCACAGGCGGTCATCAGTAATCACGCCACCGGCTTTTGCGTTCTACAGTCGCCATTCATCATGTTTACTGTGGCGAGCAGGACGAGGCTAGGGCCGCGGGAGAACGACGCGAGGCCGGTGGCGTGATCAGTTGATGTGCGTTTTACCATTGCTAAGAAAATACCCGCTCCTCCGTGAGAGATACGAGACCAGTGCGTCTCACAAGCGCTCATCAGTAATCACGCCACCGGCCTCGTGCCATTCTCCCACGCTCCTCAGCCTCGTACTGCTCAGTAAACATGATGAATGGTGACTGTAGAACGCAAAAGCCGAATCCCGGAAATTTTGTGCGATCTCAAAAACCTGGGCAGACTCGTCACGGAGACTCACTTGTCGCTTAGCTTTATTGTTAACAACTGCTCTGTAACCGGTAGGCGTGGCTTGGGGGTGGCCTCGTAGAGCAGCGAAGCAAGTGCATTCTGGGAGTTGTTGTCTTTCATCCACATGAGCCAAAAATACATTTTCTGGCTTTCTGACATTCTAGAAGGCTCCAAATTAAAAAATTATTTCACATTTCTACTACATAAATGACCCAATTTAAATACACATTCATCCTTCCAGAGGTGAAGTATCCCTTTAAACAAAAAGCCTGGAGGGAGGGCCTTCTGCTCTTGGCCAATGCTTTGCTGTCTGCTGACGTACTGTACGTCATATTCAGGCGAGGCAAAGCGCATTTCAAACAAGCTTATTGGCTTCTGTGCGTCAGATGCCATGTCACTTAAAGGAGAACTCCGGTCAACTTTAACATTGAGCTAATTTTTTTGTACATTTGGAGTGCTGTCAGTACAGAGAACAACGACAAAAATCGGTGTTGCCTACACCGTGTTATCTTCTTTTTAAAATTTGCACCCTGTTGACTTCAATGAGCAAGTTTCAAACCTGCTTTTAGCCTCTTAACATCCTTGATGTGTCATTACAAGTGCACAGGTCATGTGAGTGATTCCTTCGGAGTGAACGCGGGTCAATCTGACTGCAGTAGATGTGAAAGATATGAATAAAAATGATATTTATTTAGCCAGCGCTCATACCTGTATTTACATCCTGTTTTCGGTCAAAGTCCATAGTAATCGATTGTCGAGTTCACGCGCATTGGTTTAGTACCTATGATCATGCGCGTGAATTAGACAATCGATTACTATGGAGTTTGACCGAAAACAGGATTTTTGTCGTTGTTCTCTGTATTGACAGCACTCCAAATGTGCAAAAAAAGTCCATGCTCAATGTTAAAATTGACCGGAGTTCTCCTTTCATGTTAAAACTGCTACTGCAGATTACGACGCCAGGAAAATATAAAAAGCAAATTTGCCTGTGAACGCTTTATATAAAGACAATATAGGAAGGTCTAAATCCGGGTGATCACTTATATCAATATTATATCGTCATATCGTCCAGCCCTAAAACTGATTGTTTGCAGTGTTTATTTAAAAACATCAAATTATGCAAAATATAAGATGGTAAATATTTAATTGATGATTTGTCAATACAATATATAACAATACAAAGGGTATGATTTTACCCCAAAAGTCAACATATTGACACAAAATGACAACTGCAAATCCACGTTTCTCTGCCTGGAGTCGCTATTTCTGTGAATTGCAGCGATTCATTTGCTTCTCTTTGCTGTAGCTTTCGACAGACTGTATAAATACATCTCAGATTTCTTTGTCAAATCTATTTGTACAGTCAATCTCAAAGCTCTTTCCCATTTGAGATGTGTGTGTTTTTCGCGGCATTCACGCTGAAAACCAATGCTACTACTTAGTCTTTTGCCACTCAGTGGGCATAACCGCAGTCACTCCGGCCGACAGTGACGTCACACACATCTCCTCTCATTCCCTCCTCTCATGGTTGAGTAACCCGAGACGTTTGGGCTGGATTGAGGGTGGGCTCTTCAGGGCGAGACGTTTATAAAAATGAAACTTAGTGACTCAGCAGATCATTCTTTCACCTCTGACACATTGGGAAACATCATCGTTCCTGCTAAAAAAAACTCTAGGTAGTGCTTGAATAAAACAGATTTTTTACATTGAACTTCTGTACGTGTAATGATGAAAATGATGCAGAAACTACTGTTCTAGTACTGTACTGTCATATGAAAGATAATGCATGGATTTATGTTTTTCTTAGACAAGCATGTGATGTTGTTTACACAGGAAATGACAACTGAACTGAGCAATGCTTTGTTTGGGATTTTCACATTGTTATGCTGATCATCTCTCTCTCTCTTACTTTCTAGCTTGTGAAAATGGAGCCTTTGACTGCAGCAAACACACAGTTCTCCCTCAACCTGTTCAAGAAGATCAGCGGAGGAAACGCATCAGGAAATGTGTTCTTCTCTCCTGTCAGCATCTCCTCGGCTCTGGCCATGGTGTCGCTCGGTGCAAGAGGAAACACAGCAGATCAGATGATTAAGGTGATCTCACACAATATACTTTTAAAAGAGGGTGACGAGAGAGTAGACTGAGACAGAGAGACCAGGAAGTGACGCAAGCCTTTTATTGTTTTATAATGTTTGGGGTGTACTTATGATGTTAATAGGATTTTTACATAAAAAAATTGTCATAATTTGTATATAATAGGCATTTTTTCTACCCTTCTTTTTCTTCTTCTTCTTCCTCTTGTTAATGGCCGCTCACTCAATAGGAGTATTATCGCCACATACTGTATATCTTACATGGGTATCTGTAATCTGTGTTTTTTGTTTGTTTAATGCCCCACCCACCCTCTGCTGGCGCTGTATGTTCAGCTCCTCCAGCTTCCACTCTTTCCCCTCAACTTCCAGGATGGGCAGAAGCATCACGATTCCCATACATCCTATGCTCTATTCCTGTATTCTTTAAAAAGATTAAAACAGCCCTATATGACTGAGAATCTCTCAAACCATGAGATTTACTGGTCGTTGATCATCATATTTGTTACATTTAAAAAATACATGCTTTACTGTTATTAAAAACATCACATCCATCACACATACCATTTCATGCTTCCCCATTATTTATTGCAAGTGTTGCTGCAACAGTATATTCAACATAAATTAAATAAATCTTCACAATTCTTCAATAAAACCTGATTTTGAGTCATTTTTAACTGTAAACCGTTGTGACAAATTAACTGTGGTCAAACTCTGGTGCCAATGAAGCTCAAAGAAAACTGGTTTCTGAAAAGAGTGTTGAGGGAAAACACGGAAAGAGAGGAAATTAAACTATCATTTTAATTAGTAAAATAAGTTTATTTTTATGAATGTAACATCAGGATGTATATGTTCTAATATATATATACAGTGCTATGCATAAGTTTAGGCAACCATGCTAAAGTTGACTAAAAAGAGGAATAAAAAATCATATTTTGCAAATTTAACTTAATGCCTTATTTTAAAAAATTAGGAAAAATCCAACCTTTAAGGACACCAATTTTCTTTGTGAATGAATAATGTATCGTAAATAAATAAATGTTCTTCCTTAAAAAACAGGGTGCATAAGTTTGGGCACCACTATGTTAAATTCCCATAGAGGCAGGCAGATTTTTATTTTTAAGTATTTTTTTTTTTTTTTTTTTAGGATACTATGCATCCTGATAAAGTTCCCTTGGCCTTTGGAATTAAAATAGCCCCACATCATCACATAGCCTTCACCATACCTAGAGATTGGCATGATTTTATTTCAGTTAGCCTAATAGCTAGTTTGATTTGCATTGAGAGATGATCTTATGGAAAGTACTCCATGCCAATCTCTAGGTATGGTGAAGGCTATGTGATGATGTGGGGCTATTTTAATTCCAAAGGCCAAGGGAACTTTATCAGGATGCATAGTATCCTAAAAAAAAAACAAAAAAAAAACTTAAAAATAAAAATCTGCCTGCCTCTATGGGAATTTAACATAGTGGTGCCCAAACTTATGCACCCTGTTTTTTAAGGAAGAACATTTATTTATTTACGATACATTATTCATTCACAAAGAAAATTGGTGTCCTTAAAGGTTGGATTTTTCCTAATTTTTTAAAATAAGGCATTAAGTTAAATTTGCAAAATATGATTTTTTATTCCTCTTTTTAGTCAACTTTAGCATGGTTGCCTAAACTTATGCATAGCACTGTATATATATATATATATATATATATATATATACAGGTGCTGGTCATAAAATTAGAATATCATCAAAAAGTTTATTTATTTCAAGAATTCAACTTAACAGGTGCAATTAATATATTATATAGACTCATTACATGCAAACTGGGATATTTCAAGCCTTTATTTGTTATAATTTTGATGATTATGGCTTACAGCTTATGAAACCAAGAAATCAAAATCGCAGAAAATTAGAATATTACATGAAATCACACAGTAATTACACAATAATATCATGGTTATTGAACCAGGTTTTGGTTCTTTTGGCAGTGTGGGCAGGTGAAAATCCTGCTGGAAAATGAAGTCAGCATGAAGTGCTCTGAAAATGTCCTGGTAGACGGCTGCGTTGACTCTGGATTTAATAAAGCACAGTGGACCAAAGTCCTCTTTTCTGATGAGAGCAAATTTTGCATCTCATTTGGAAACCAAGGTCCCAGAGTCTGGAGGAAGAATGGAGAGGCACACAATCCAAGATGCTTGAAGTCCAGTGTGAAGTTTCCACAGTCAGTGATGGTTTGGGGTGCCATGTCATCGGCTGGTGTTGGTCCACTGTGTTTTCTGAGGTCCAAGGTCAACACAGCCGTCTACCAGGAAGTTTTAGAGCACTTCATGCTTCCTGCTGCTGACCAACTTTATGGAGATGCAGATTTCATTTTCCAGCAGGACTTGGCAACTGCACACAGTGCCAAAGCTTCCAGTACCTGGTTTAAGGACCATGGTATCCCTGTTCTTAATTGGCCAGCAAACTCGCCTGACCTTAACCCTATAGGAAATCTATGGGGTATTGTGATGAGGAAGATGCGATACGCCAGACCCAACAATGCAGAAGAGCTGAAGGCCCCTATCAGAGCAACCAGGGCTCTCATAACACCTGAGCAGTGCCACAGACTGATCGACTCCACGCCGCATTGCTGCAGTAATTCAGGCAAAAGGAGCCCCAACTAAGTATTGAGTGCTGTACATGCTCATACTTTTCATGTTCATACTTTTCAGTTGGCCAGCATTTCTAAAAATCCTTTTTTTGTATTGGTCTTAAGTAATATTCTAATTTTCTGGGATTTTGATTTCTTGGTTTCATAAGCTGTAAGCCATAATCATCAAAATTATAACAAATAAAGGCTTGAAATATCTCAGTTTGCATGTAATGAGTCTATATAATATATTAGTTTCACCTGTTAAGTTGAATTCTTGAAATAAATAAACTTTTTGATGATATTCTAATTTTATGACCAGCACCTGTATATATATATATATATATATATAAAATGTATTGACTAAAATTATATATTTTATATTTTTACCATTTATATTTTATATTTGGGGATTGTTGTTTCAATTGAACTGCATTTCACCTAAAATAAAGCTTAATTTTAGTTTAAGTTTCGTTGAAATTTAAAAAAAAAAGAATTGTTCAAACCCATTAAAACATCCATTTTTGAACCCACTGTCACAATATCATAAAATCATAATTTCTATTCAAATACCCTGTCATTACCAAGCCTTGGGGTAAAATATTAACTTTTTACTGTTTTCCACCAGTTGGTACCATTTTTCATATAATTGACATACTGCAAACATCTGCAGTATTGCAAACATTTTCCTGATTTCTAGGTGACTATAACCTGTGCCTGTCTCCCTACACATCAAAATTTGCTCTAGAAAGAAAACAAAACTACAAGATCACCATGAACATGAATTTTTGGCCACTGCAAGCGCCTTCGCCCAGTGAAGAACACCATTGCTTTTGTCCGGGCTGGGGAGAAGCCACCACTAGCTGCCAGGGCCGCCTCATCTGGCCTGCTAGCGACAGCACGAGACTGGGAGTTGAAAGTTGACCTGGGGAAGCAACTGAAATTCCCAAAAATTGTCGCCACCACAACACTACGGCCTGACATGTTACTTATCTCAGAGACCTCCAAGCAGATCGTTCTCCTAGAACTCACCGTACTCTGGGAGGACCGTATCGAGGAGGCCAATGAGAGGAAGAGGGCAAAATACGCTGAGCTAGTGGAGGAGTGTCGGAACAATGGGTGGCGAGTGCGGTGTGAGCCCATTGAGGTGGGATGCAGAGGGTTTGCTGGCCAGTCTCTCTGCAGGGCCTATAACATCCTGGGCATCATAGGGGCCAGTAAGCGAAGGGCTATCAAGGAGGTCACGGAGTCAGCAGATGTTGCCTCAAGGTGGCTGTGGATAAGGAGAGGAGAACCGTGGGTGGGGTAGGGCTACCTGGACACAAGCTGGGGCCTGATCAACCCCGGCTGGGTCGCCTAGGTGAGAGTGTATGATGCTCGAAAGACCCGAAACACTCCGTGACCCCAGGTAACATCACTGATGATGTGTCCAGGTTGCATCAAGTCGATGTATGTTATAAGTATAAACATATCAAACATATCAAAAACTTCAAAACAAAATGGGGTCATTGTTCAGCCAAATCAAACCAAAAGAAAACAATGCAGTGAGAAGCGCTTTCTCTTGCTAAATGCACACACACACACACACACACACATACACGCCTACACACACATCCTACACCACCGACACACACACACACACACACACAGAGGGAGAGAGAGAGAGAGTATATGACCTTCAGGATATGATTTTTGTCACTCGCCTGCCTAAACACCATGTATTATATTTAGGCCCTACACACACACACACACACACACACACACACACTTTCGTTAACGCAGACACACTTTCGTCAACGCAGACACACATTGCTCTCAGACATCCACAAATACTCAGAAACATCATTTTAGATCGTTGAGTCATTAAAATGATTCATATCACAGTCAATAGTGCCCCTAGTGGAAACCAGGAAAATAACTTGCATTTCCCCCCATAGGGAATACCTATGTAGTGATGTCATCTGGTGGAATACACTATATAATGCAAATATAATGCTTTTGCTTCAAAATGAAAGGATGTTTCAACATAAATCATGATTCATGTATTAATGACGGCCCCGGCTTTAAACGACGTTTTAATGGGTTTCAATGGGACATTTTTGGCCATTATGGTGCTGAGTGTTCCTATTTGATCTACACAGTGTGTGTTATACATATTATGCAAAATGGAATCAAATTTTTTTAATTTATCCACAAAGTCACAATTTTGCCAAATTACATACCATTTGCATTAAAACAGCCAAAATGGTCAAAGAAATTAAACTGAAAAGGACAAAAATTTCCCTAATGCAGCACAAGGGTGATAAGCTAATTTTGATAAGCTAATCAATTACTAAAAATGAAATAAAAATAAAGGCTAAATTGAATGGAAAAACCCACCTAAATAAAATCGACAAAAGCTCATAACAAAATAACTAAAATTAAACTAAAATTAAGCTTTATTTTACATGAAATACAGTTCAATTGCAACAAGCCCCAATCTAAAGTAGGCTATTCCCTAACTTCATTAAACTTCCTAAGTTTTTCAGCAACTTTTATACAGTAATATTATGAAACAGAGAATTCTCTTAATGGTAAAAATATAAAATATATAATTTTAGTCAATACATTTGTTTTATTATATATATATATATATATATATATATATATATATATATATATTATATATATATGTGTGTGTGTGTGTTTAACACAGAGTGTGTTAAAGATATAAAAGATTGGATGACGCGTAATTTCTTTTATTAAATCCAGACAAAACAGAGGTACTACTTATCGGTTCAAAAAACCGCCCACAAAACCTCTCGCAATACAACTTTAATATAGTAGGATGTCCTGTTACTTTATCCTCTACAGTAAAAGACCTGGGTGTTATACTCGATTGCAACCTGTCTTTCAAAAATCATATTTCATATGTTACAAAAACCGCCTTTTTCCACCTTAGAAACATTGCTAAGCTACGTAATATGCTATCAGTTTCTGATGCAGAAAAGTTGGTTCATGCATTCATGACCTCGAGACTAGATTACTGTAATGCTTTATTAGCCGGTTGTCCTACATCTTCAATTAACAAGCTACAGTTAGTCCAAAATGCCGCCGCTAGAGTTCTTACTAGATCAAGAAAATATGATCATATAACACCGATTTTATCATCACTGCATTGGTTACCTATAAAGTTCCGTATTAATTACAAGGTATTGCTACTGACTTATAAAGCCCTAAACGGCTTAGCTCCAGTCTATTTAACGGATCTTCTATCGCCCTATAATCCATCGCGCTCTTTAAGATCACTAAATTCAAGGCTTTTGGTCATACCTAGGATATCCAGATCCACCAAAGGAGGGAGAGCATTTTCACATTTAGCTCCAAAACTCTGGAATAGCCTTCCTGATACTGTTCGTTGCTCAGACTCGCTCTCCCAGTTTAAAACTAGATTAAAGTCGCATCTCTTCAGCCAGGCATTCATATAATATTTTTAATCTTACAGTTCAAATTACAATCCGGCCTCTAGTTAATAAACGCCAGAGGAGAACTGGCCCCCGACTGAGCCTGGGTTCTCCCAAGGTTTTTTTTTTCTCCATTGGGTCACCTGATGGAGTTTTAGGACACTATTAGGTCACTTGATGGAGTTTTTCGGTTCCTTGCCACTGTTGCCTTTGGCTTGCTCAGTTGGGGATATTCTGGGGATATCTAATTTGATTTTATCAATAAATTCCACTAGAAACAAACCTTGTTGTATTATTTTAATTTAATACTGTGAAGCTGCTTTGATACAATCTGTATTGTGAAAAGCGCTATACAAATATACTTGACTTGACTTGACTTGACTTGTGTGTGTGTGTGTGTGTGTGTGTGTGTGTGTGTGTGTGTGTGTGTGTGTGTGTGTGTGTGTGTGTGTGTGTGTGTGCGCGTGTGTGTGTGTGTGTGTGTGTATAACAACATATACACCCTGATGTTACATTCATAAAAATAAACCTATTTTACTAATTAAAATGATAGTTTAATTTCCTCTTTCCGTGTTTTTCCCTCAACACTCTTTTCAGAAACCAGTTTTCTTTGAGTTTCATTGGCACCAGAGTTTGACCACAGTTAATTTGTCACAACGGTTTACAGTTAAAAATGACTCAAAATCAGGTTTTATTGAAGAATTGTAAAGATTTATTTCATTTATGTTGAATATACTGTTAAGCCCTTTTCACACAGAGATTACGGAAAATACACGGATAAAATGACCCGGGATTTGACCCGGGTTCATTTGATTTTGGTTCATTCACACTGCCAGTGATTTTCCGGAATCAGAGAGCGCGTTCACACACAACCCGTGTATGTCCCGGAAAGACACGTGACATCGATGTGACTTGTAATGTCTCAGCAGCGTCTTCAGTTTGCTTATGAGCTGCGATTTCTCTCTCGAGAAACCACGCTTGTGCATTTATTTCTCTGATTCGATCATAAAATTGCGCATTTCGTACCGTTTCACAGCTGGCGAACGATCCCGGCTTCAGCGTCATCACTACGACACGGCATTATTACGGCTTTTGTTCACACAGCGCGCGTCCCGGGACTGAACACGGCAATGTTACTAGGTCCCCAACCCGGCATCGATCCCGGCATTAAACCCGGGTCGTGTTTGCGTTCACACAGAAGGCGTTCCGGCAATTTCCCGGGTTCAATGCGCTGTGTGAAAGGGGCTTTACAGTGAATGCATACACATAATATGTAGCCAAATGATACTTTGGGTTACCCTTTAATAAACTACTGCCTTTGGATCCTCAGCCTTTGCGTATCCGAGCAGTTTGTAACATTTATCATTGATATACTATTATAGTTTTTGGTAATATTTTAAATTAGATTTCCTTTTTATTATAGGCTATTTTGTTTTCATTTTAAAGTTTTCGTAATTTTGTTGTGTACATTGTCATTTGTAATTATTTGAGTACTTCAACTTAAACTAAATGTTTTTTTTGTGTGTTTTTTTTCAAGTAACTTTTATGGCTTTAGTTAACGATAATAACCCTGATCTAAAATGATTAGGAATTAATGTATTTCAAATAATTGTAATGCAGGTTCCACTTACCCTAGTAGGATTAATTTCTGTTTGAAGCAAATCATTTTTGTAAAATTTTATACTATTAATTAAATAAGTCTTTGTCCTGTAAATTGCAAAAGATCTGTTGGCACATATAATTTTTTCTTAAACTGTTTTGATTTGTAGAAGTTGTCCCGAGTCTCCTCTACTCATTTTAACCAGATCATCACCTAAACTAGCTGGAAGCGTCTCATGCAGCAGGACTCACTCATGGAGAGCAGAAGCGTCCGTAAAACAAAATGCTCTTGGTTGGATTGTGTCGGATGAAGAAAAGGAAAGGATGGTCGGCGTTGAAGAACTGCGGTTCGATATAACTATTTTCCATCACGACTGTGGTGGCTGCAGCCGCTTCGGTTCCTTCCTCGTTGACTTCAACAAAGGCTTTATGGATCACCTTCGACACCACCAGGTCGTTGTTGGAGGACATGCCTGAAAGATTCACCTTCTGCGGGTCGAAAACATCCTCCATTCCCATGCTGATCAGAAGACTCTTCATGTCATAGGTTTCCTCCATCTTGAATCTGGGCAGAGACACTTCAACCTCTTGTTTACGCATGACTTCTGGTTTGGTCCATTCCATGAGCTTCTCGTAGGTCAGTGCCTTTTCAAGCTGGATAATAAGAGAGACATGTCAGAGAAATAGTTGAAATAGTCCACAAGTACATCTGACTGGTCACGGCTGGCTAATTAAGCATTCAAATCACCTTCTGAAGGCCAGTGGTGTCGTCTTCCATCTCGTTAGGAAGGATGATCAACATACTGAGATTCTTCCCGACATACGGCAGCTCCAGAACCTGACTGTTGATCTCTGGGATGAAGGCCAGAGGAAAGTCCTCCTCTTGATACATCATCTTCACTGGTTTAGTTTGATTCTGCCAAACATCAATGGAAATACATTATAACCCCTCAGATTTCATCATGACTGTTACAAATATAAGTAAAATAATATAAAAAAAGAGCATGAAATCTCACCTTGTTCATCTTAAACAGCCCATCTCTGGTGTCTTCCTTTGGGAATTTATTCTCCCAGTTTCCCTTGAAGTAGATGGCGTTCACCAAAACCAGTTTCGTCATCTCATCGATGGCTCCCTGTGGCACCAAGTCCTTGATCTTTTCTAAAATACAAATGGACATTGTTCACTTTGAGCAGTGATTTGAACTGGTTGGTTTGATATTGTTACTATAAAGCTCAACTCAAGAAGCCATGAAGCCAAACATGGCCTATGAACAGACAATTTTGCTTAATCTAAAGGGCTGCAAAAAACATAGAAAAAAACTTTTGTAAGAGTTTAGAGTAAGTTTCAAATTGAGAATAAGTTTATGCTGGATTTCACCTTGTGTTTTTGTCTCCACCCATTGGTTGATGTTGACACGAGCAGCCTCTGATTTGTTCTTGAAGTCCACCTTCTCCAGTCCGGCTTCATAGTAGCTTTTTGCGTCATCGAAGAATTTCTGTAATACAGCAAACCGATTGAGGTGGAAGTGATATTAGAGTTGAGAACATTTCCAGAACCTCCAGTGAATAAACCGAGTCTTACCTCAACAAACTGGTAGGATTGCTCTCCGTAGAGGCGGTTGGCGAGACTCAACGCATACGGGACTCCTGGTTTGTTCAGATCACTCATGAACTTGCTGAAGCTGGAATGAATTTGGTCCTCAGGTTTTTCCTCTGGACATTTCTGTTTGCATCAACAATATCAGATTTAATCAGTAGAATCAGACGAACCCAAAGGATACATGCATCTCTACAGTAAATACAGCTGTTCATGCAACAGAACCTTGACAGAATGTTAGCTAAAGTTCTGAGAACGTTCCCTGTTAACTGGGTTAGTGTTTGATGTAAATATTCATACGAAACCTTGAGGTCAGCAGGAGTCTGAGGATTCTGGGTTTGCTGCATCATTGGTGGTTCATTGTTAAAGCCCAGGACCTACACAGCATTGATATGGTAGAGTTAATAAAGATAACTTAAACATATATTGTGAGTGCACTTCTCAAATGCTCATTAGAATAGTTTCAAATGTTCTAGAAAAGACAATGAAGAACTGATGATGTCAAATACATTCTTTGTTGATTTTGGCCCTCAAGCCTTTGATAATTAAATGAGTGGAAAGAGTGATTAATTGCTGGCACTTTACTGTTTATGCCATGCCTGGAACTCAGTTTACATGTGGTGCGTCCAGAATCGAATACTTCCCTACGCCAAAAGAGTAAAGCAAGGCAAGTTTATTTATATAGCACATTTCATACACAATGGTAATTCAAAGTGCTTTACATAGAAGAAAATAAAATAATCAAAAGCAATAAGAATAATTAAAACAGTTTTGAATAAAAAAGAAAAGAAAATACAGTACAAATAGTCGGACGAACAGTGGCACAGTGCTCATTCAGTAAATGCACAGCTAAACAGAAGTGTTTTGAGTCTGGATTAGTATGCACTGTATTTGAAACACAGTTGGCGAAAAGTCCCCGGATGACCTACTACTACTTCCAAGGTTCTGAAGTGCGCATTCGATGGACACTTTACTATCCCATGAGGCCACGGGAGAGGACTTATGAATGGCAGTGAAGTGACGCAACAGATGCAGGTTGATCACATGACAGTATCAAAATGTATAAAATGTAAATGCTATATACAGAGATGGGAAGTAATGAAGTACAAATAATGTGTTACTTTACTTAAGTAGATTTTTCTGGTATCAGTTTACTTCACTATTTATTTTTCTGACAACTTTTTACTTTCACTCACATTTTTTCACGTCTGTACTTTCTACTTATATTTTCAAACCTGCCTCATTACTTTAATTCTAATCTGTATTTGCTGACATGATCAATACTATTTCTTGTCATTGCGCGCCTTTTTCAACAGAAAACATGACTCCCCCATTGGTGTATAATTTTCTTGACTATCACGCACCACAGACGTAGGCTATAAGCTCCCACGGAGCAAGGCAGAAGATAACAAGAAGAATAGCTAACGTTATGGATGAGACAGAGGGAGTTAAAGATGTCGACATGACTGAGAATAGAGACATTCCTGATCACGCACGGCCATATATGAGAGAGATATTCGAAATTGTCTGCGTTAAAAAGGATTCCTGGCAAATGCATTGCTAATTGTGTTGTAGATTTAAAAATCATGGTTTCCCCCCATTATGGTTGAATCACGGAAGCTACACCAGTTACTTTTGCCAAGTGATCTCAATTTATTATGTATCATGTGTCAGACAGAGAGAAACAGGCATATAAGAATGGCTACATGAAAGTGGTCTTTATTCCAGATTTCTCTATTCCCCATTTATCTTCTCACCCCATCATACTAGATGTAAATGGTTTCTCCGGCTTTATGTTTCTCTGCGGTGGTACAGTAAGATTGAGCTTATATACATTACAGAGCAGCTTCCTTTAAGGTAGCAAACTATGTTGCTTGAGCTTTAAAAATGGAACATATATGTCATGCGATTGCGAACACATGGCACAATTCACTTCCATATTAAGAACTATCTTTGTTGTTTACATCTGCATCAGTTGCAACGTTACATTGTACAGTACACACCCTCTACAAAATATAGCCTCCCTCTGGTCTCTGACATATGATCTTCACATGGTTCCATGCTATCTATAGCCTCCTCATACACTCAACACATGCACATGAAAATCTGACTTGACAAATTACATTATGAAATTATTATGAAAATGAATAAAGAAAAATAACACAGATACATAACATTAAACACTACATTTTTTAGTCTTCAGTCCCTCCACTGGAACTACGACAGTAAGTTCCACACCGTCACTCCACCAGTGGCCATCTAATGAAGCAATAGTGAAGAAAAGGAAAAGCAGACCAAAGAAAGATACGATAACAAAACAAAATACACAAAATAAAGATACAATAGAAACATAAGGAAAACAAAAAAAACCTCACTCATGTTATGTCCCCGCATACTATGTGTATTTAACGTCTATGTGTACGCATTTAAAATGAACCCCAATCATCTAAGAAAAAAAAAACTAATAATTCTTCTGCCGGTGCCTTGACTCGTTAAGTAGGACGAGTCCCATTAGGACATTTTTAACAGGTATATTCTGGAGCTCAGGAAAGTGCATTCAAGAGCCATCAGAGTCATTTGGAACGCCTAATAGTGTAAACATGGAGACAAATTAATGACAGATATGATCTTCAAACATCAACATAGCAATTCTGCTTTTACTCAATGAATTTAGTTATTACAACCGTTAATTCAGTGTAATGTTCTGTTACATCAATAACCGGAACCATCAATAACTGGAACCATCAGCCCTGTACATGGTAAAGACAAAGATGAGACAAAGAAGTCACTGGTCATGGAATAAACAAATAAAAATGGTCTCTTCTATCATTCAAGGTAGAATATCATTAAAACATTTAACTCCCAATTGCATATATTATTATTTAAAAATCTCTGTCTATAATTTCCAACTGAGACGCTGTGCTCACTCTAGATAGCTTGTTACTTATGACACAGGCTCAAATAACAAAATCTAAATGACTTTGAATGAGAGAAAAACTCTGAATGTCAAGACTGCGTAACGTCAGCGGGTTGAAGAAGAAGACGAAGGTCAAGCGAAGATACAAAATACTCAATATTTATTTCCATAGGCAAAATCCAAACAAACACGAAACAGTGTGCTAGTGCACAAACAATAACCAGCAATGAAAAGGAGTGAGAGGGGAACTTAAATACACAGATAATGACAAAGACAACAGGTGATGATGATGATGAGGGTGATGAGGAGCAGGTGCAGGTGATGATGACAGAGGATTCTGGGAAGTGAAGTGAAGACACAGACGATGAAGAAGGTGGTGAATGTGACAGACTGCCTCAGAGTAATTCTGCATTTACAATACTTTCATAATTTCATTTTACTCACTTATATTCTGACTTAGTCAGAAATTATATGTATTTCAAATAAACATCTTTGTTTATTTGACATTTTTCCTTATACATTTTCCAACTCACATTCTTATGCAGTCATTTTCTATAATTTTCATCAGCTTATACTTGTCAATTATCTATAAAAATATTATCATAGATCTTTCCTCAAAGTAATTCCTTAACTTCAATCTTATGATGTTATTTTATCTCTTGTTCTTCTTCAGACAAAACTTAAATTTTGTAATGTTAAACAATGATCACCTTTCAAACATTAACACATTAACACCAGAAATCTGTTAAAAAGCTTAGCTTGTTTCTGTTTTTCTCTTCAGATATACCCAGAAGATAATGTTTTGCTATACAATAACCTTCATGTATACTTGAGAAGCAACAGGCTTTCTATTTATATCTGTGTGTGTGTGTGTGTGTGTGTGTGTGTGTGTGTGTGTGTGTGTGTGTGTGTGTGTGTGTGTGTGTGTGTGTGTGTCTAAAGGAGGGTATAGATTCCAAAGGAAGGGCTGATTCACTCTCCCTTCTCACTCGATGAACTCAAGGAAAAGGAAAAGAGAAGTTAAAAACAAAATTAACCCTTATATTTTCAGTTGTCTTTTTTCTTCCTTTTCAAGTTTAACTCAGATCAGTTACTTTTTTTTCTTTTTTTAGTTTTATCTCAGATTAATCATTTTGAATGTTCTTTCTTTTTTTCCTAGTTTATCTCAGATTAATTTATATGAATTTTCTTTTTCCTTCAAGCTTACTCAGAATAGTATCCTCAAATATTTTGAACAGCTTTACGGTCAAAATCAGGATGCACGCGATCCTAGCTAGTTACAACGGCGCCTTTATACTTGTATTACTCCAGCGTGTTAATGTTTTAGAGTTTATTCTACCCCTTTTTATGGGACTCACCACACTTAACCGCTCCTGTCAATCAAGTATCGCTGCCTTTTTATACTTGTATTACTCCAGCGTGTTAATGTTTTAGAGTTTATTCTAAACCCTTTCTCTGAGGGACTCGCCACACTTAACCGCTCCTGTCAATCAAGTATCCTATCAAATTTTCTAGCTTAACCGTCTTACAGCTAATTTCCCGAATTTTTTACTAGATAGTCTTCTTTCTAAAAAAAAATATCTATCTCTATCCCAGCATATCAAATACTTTAGAGGTCTACTCTTCAGAGCAACTTACATAAGCCAAATTGAATTAAATTACAAAATGCCTTTTATTTATAAATTTTGACAATATTTGGTGTAAAAATCATACTAACATCATAAGTGCACCCCAGGAAACATAAAAAAAATAATGAAACAATGCAGTTCATGACCCCTTTAAAATCTGGAATGCATGCACTCGTTGTGTCAACTTGCTTCCTGGTCCCTCTGTCTCATACTCTCTCGTCACCCTCTTTTAAAAGTATATTGTGTGAGATCACCTTAATCATCTGATCTGCTGTGTTTCCTCTTGCACCGAGTGACACCATTGCCAGAGCCGAGGAGATGCTGACAGGAGAGTAGAACACATTCCCTGATGCGTTTCCTCCGCTGATCTTCTTGAACAGGTTGAGGGAGAACTGTGTGTTTGCTGCAGTCAAAGGCTCCATTTTCACAAGCTAGAAAGTAAGAGAGAGAGAGATGATCAGCATAACAAAGTGAAAATCCCAAACAGAGCATTGCTCAGTTCAGTTGTCATTTCCTATAAACAACATCACATGCTTGTCTAAGAAAAAATAAATCCATGCATTATCTTTCATATGACAGTACAGTAGCCTACTAGAACGGTAATTTTTGCATCATTTTCATCATTACACATACAGAAGTGTAATGTAAAAAATCTGTTCTATTCAAGCTCTACCTAGATTTTTTTTTTAGCAGGAACGATGAAGTTCCCCCAGAGGTGAAAGAATGATCTGCTGAGTCACAAGTTTCGTTCTTATAAACGTTATCTCGCCCTGAAGAGCCCACCCTCTAAACCAAATCCAGCCCAAACGTCTCGGGTTACTCAACCATGAGAGGAGGGAATGAGAGGAGATGTGTGTGACGTCACTGTCGGCCGGAGTGACTGCGGTTACGCCCACTGAGTGGCAAAAGAGAAGCAAATGAATCGCTGCAATTCACAATTCTGTCTAGCGACTCCAGGCAGCGAAACGTGGAATTTAGACCTTCCTAGGCTATATTGTCTTTATATAAAGCGTTCACAGGCAAATTTGCTTTTTGTATTTTCCTGGCGTCGAAATGTGCACAGCAGTTTTGACATTAAGTGACATGGCATCTGACGCACAGAAGCAAGCTTGTTTGAGATGCGCCTCTGCAGTGAGAGGAGGAGTGAAAAAAGCGCAGGCAAGACGGACAGTTCTCTCTTCTAGCAGTGGATCAGACTGACACCTGTGAGATCATGGATATCGCGGGAAGTTCTGTTGCTTTAATATGAAAATAACTATAATGAACAAGACGCCCATTAGCCTACCAAAGACGTGTTTATCAATAATTTGTAGGCTACTTTAATTACATGTTACATAGGCCTATATATATATATATGAAGAGTTCAGATGCAAAAGCCTCTAAGTGCCATCTGAAATTTTCTTCTAGAATGATCATTTTTATCAAGCTCGTATATTTAAGTTCAGTAATTTCACTTAAATGGCAATGAAAATGACCTATTTATTGTAATTTAAGTGAAATTACTGAACTTAAATATACGAGCTTGATAAAAATGATCATTCTAGAAGAAAATTTTAGATGGCACTTAGAGGCTTTTGCATCTGAACTCTTCATATATATATATATATATATATATATATATATATATTTGTATAAATATGACAACAATAATATAACCCATAGATCACACTGTCAGAGAGTTTGGGAATACTAACACATAATTTATAGTATACACATAAAAACATG
Organism: Rutilus rutilus; assembly: GCF_951802725.1. NCBI lineage: Eukaryota > Metazoa > Chordata > Actinopteri > Cypriniformes > Leuciscidae > Rutilus > Rutilus rutilus. Next base: position 34,626,726 of record NC_140230.1, read on the forward strand.
AGATCAGAGTTTTAAAATCAAACAGTTTAAAAGAGAACAATACATTACAGGTTGAGTAGTCCTGTGAGCGCCCTCATATGGAACTAGAGTGGAACTGCAAACAGTTCAGAAGCCGGAAGTTTACTGAGAGTGGAAGTTCTCCCCTTATTAGACAGTCTCTGCTCCTCCTCTCACTGCAGCCGCCTACTCTCGCATACATTTCAGCCGAGGCAAAGCGCATCTCAAACAAGCCTGTTGGCTTCTGTGCGTCAGATGCCATGCCACTTAATGTTAAAACTGCTACTGCAGATTTCGACGCCAGGAAAATATAAAAAGCAAATTTGCCTGTGAACGCTTTATATAAAGACAACATAGGAAGGTCTAAATCCGGGTGATCACATATCAATATTATATCGTCATATCGTCCAGCCCTAAAACTTATTGTTTGCAGTGTTTATTTAAAAACATCAAATTATGCAAAATATAAGATGGTAAATATTTAATTGATGATTTGTCAATACAATATAACAATACATAGGGTATGATTTTACCCCAAAAGTCAACATATTGACACAAAATGACAACTGCAAATCCACGTTTCTCTGCCTGGAGTCGCTATTTCTGTGAATTGCAGCGATTCATTTGCTTCTCTTTGCTGTAGCTTTCGACAGTCTGTATAAATACATCTCAGATTTCTTTGTCAAATCTATTTGTACAGTCAATCTCAAAGCTCTTTCCCATTTGAGATGTGTTGTGTGTTTTTCGCGGCATTCACGCTGAAAACCAATGCTACTTAGTCTTTTGCCACTCAGTGGGCGTAACCGCAGTCACTCCGGCCGACAGTGACGTCACACACATCTCCTCTCATTCCCTCCTCTCAAACCGAGACGTTTGAGATGGATTTGGTTTAGAGAATGGCCTCTTCAGGGAGACACAACGTTTATAAGAACGAAACTTGTGACTCAGCAAATCATTCTTTCACCTCTGGGGAAACTTCATCGTTCCTGCTAAAAAAAATCTAGGTAGTGCTTGAATAGAACAGATTTTGTGCATTGAACTTCTGTACGTGTAATGATGAAAATGATGCAGAAACTACTATTCTAGTACTGTACTGTCATATGAAAGATAATGCATTGATTTTTGTTTTTCTTAGACAAGCATGTGATGTTGTTTACATAGGAAAGGACAACTGAACTGAGCAATGCTCTGTTTGGGATTTTCACATTGTTATGCTGATCATCTCTCTCTCTCTTACTTTCTAGCTTATGAAAATGGAGCCTTTGACTGCAGCAAACACACAGTTCTCCCTCAACCTGTTCAAGAAGATCAGCGGAGGAAACGCATCAGGAAATGTGTTCTTCTCTCCTGTCAGCATCTCCTCGGCTCTGGCCATGGTGTCGCTCGGTGCAAGAGGAAACACAGCAGATCAGATGATTAAGGTGATCTCACACAATATACTTTTAAAAGTGGGTGACGAGAGAGTAGACTGAGACAGAGGGACCAGGAAGTGATGCAAGCCTTTTATTGTTTTATAATGTTTGCTGGGGTGCACTTATGATGTTAATAGGATTTTTACTTAAAAAAAAATTGTCATCATTTATATATAAAAGGCATTTTTTCTACACTTCTTTTTCTTTTTCTTCTTCCTCTTGTTAATGGCCGCTCACTCAATAGGAGTATTATCGCCACATACTGTATCTTGTGAGACTTCAGTGTAAACGCCCACAGCTGAGTATTACATGTGGGACTCTATCGTAAACGTTAACCACGTTTTTACTATTACAGCTCTCAAGGTTAATTAATCATGTTGTTTGTTAATATTATATTTAGATAACCTATCCACCATGTTGTTACTGTCACGTGACCAACCAGAGTCAGTTGCGTCGCTTCACTGCCATTCATAAGTCCTCTCCCGTGGCCTCATGGGATAGTAAAGTGTCCATCGAATGCGCACTTCAGAACCTTGGAAGTAGTAGTAGGTCATCCGGGGACTTTTCGCCAACTGTGTTTCAAATACAGTGCATACTAATCCAGACTCAAAACACTTCTGTTTAGCTGTGCATTTACTGAATGAGCACTGTGCCACTGTTCATCCGACTATTTATACTGTATTTTATTTTATTTTATTCAAAACTGTTTTATATATATATATATCTTTGCATGCCAGCAACAAGTGTCCCTTGTGAGAGGATTTTTTCAAAGGCTGGAGAAATTATCTGTAAAAAAAGAAGTAGTCTAGAAGCCTGTTTTATGCTTCTGCGTCGAACTGCCGCCGTAGCTACGTCGTAGGCTGTGTGTAGCGCGCGTACCCTACGGCGTACCCTGACGTGCACCTCTCCAAAAATGTAACAACGCGTCAATTCTACGCGGACACAAGCGCTGTGATTGGTCTGCCAGAACCCCTCCCTCGGGGTTTCACACGCTCCCTAGGTACGCGTCAACGCGGACAACAACACAGAAGTATAAATTAAAACCAACACGTTGCCTACGGCGTATAGGCTCCGGCGTAGGTCCGACGCAGAAGTATAATGAGGCCTTCCACAGCAGAGAAATTAATATTTTTGAATAAAAATCTCTAAAAAAAGTGAGACATTGTGGCTTGATTTCTTTTATTAATATTCATTTTGCAAGACCAAAATAACATTATGCACAGTGAGGAGCCTATAGGTTACAATCTTCACATATTAGAAAATTATAATAATAAAAAAACAACAATTTTTTTTAATGGCTCGTCAAGGTTGTTTCAGATCAACACCTGCAAGTGACCACTAGGTGTCACCGTGGAGACGGGTGTCGGATTGATTCGAAGCCTCGAAACAATATGGCACATTTGGTTCAACTGTTTCATTGCTTCACGAGGCCTCGATCTGGCCATCACTAATGGAAACGCGGACATCACACACACATCTCCTCTCATTCCCTCCTCCCATGGTTGAGTAACCCGAGACGTTTTACAGAAGGGCTGGATTAGTTTAGAGCAGGGGTGCCCAATCCTGCTCCTGCCGATCGACTGTCCTGCACAGTTCATCTCCAACCCTAATCAAACACACCTGAAGCAACCAATTAAGGTCTTCAGGATCACTTGAAAATTAAAGGCAGGTGTGTTTGATTAGGGTTGGAGATGAACTGTGCAGGACAGTCGATTGGCAGAAGTAGGATTGGGCACCCCTGGTTAGAGGATGGGCTCTTCAGGGCGAGGCAATGTTTATAAGAATGAAACATGTGACTCAGCAGATCATACTTTCACCTCTGGGGAAACTTCATCGTTCCAGCTAAAAAACCTCTAGGTAGTGCTTGAATAGAACAGATTTTTTACATTACAGTTCTGTATGTGTAATGATGAAAATGATGCAAAAACTGCTGTTCTAGTACTGTACTGTCATATGAAAGATAATGCATGGATTTATTTTTGCTTTCACTTAATATTTTGCTTTTACCTTCTAGCTTGTGAAAATGGAGCCTTTGACTGCAGCAAACACACAGTTCTCCCTCAACCTGTTCAAGAAGATCAGCGGAGGAAATGCATCAGGAAATGTGTTCTACTCTCCTGTCAGCATCTCCTCGGCTCTGGCCATGGTGTCGCTCGGTGCAAGAGGAAACACAGCAGATCAGATGATTAAGGTGATCTCACAAAATATACTTTTAAAAGAGAGTGACGAGAGAGTGACGCAAGCCTTTGCATGCATTCCAGGTTTTAAAGGGGTCATGAACTGTTTTGTTTTATTGTTTTATAATGTTTGCTGGGGTGCACTTATGTTGTTAATAGGATTTTTACATACAAAAAAATTGTCATAATTTATATATAAAAGGCATTTTTTCTACCCTTCTTTTTCTTCTTCTTCCTCTTGTTAATGGCCACTCACTCAATAGGAGTATAATCGCCACCTACTGTATATCTTACATGGGTATCTGTAATCTGTATTTTTTGTTTGTTTAATGCCCCACCCTCTGCTGGCGCTGTATGTTCAGCTCCTCCAGCTTCCACTCTTTCCCCTCAACTTCCAGGCACTGATGGGCAGTAACGCATTAGAAGTAACGCGTTACTGTAATTCGATTACTTTTTTCAAGTAACGAGTAAAGTAGGGGATTCCAATTGCAAAAACAGTAATTAGCAGTGGCGGCTGGTGAAAAATATCTTAGGTGGGGCTGTCATATTCAGCCAGTTTCAATAGTCTGGTAACCATGGGAGTATTAGGCCTACTTTCTGCCCTTGGTATGTGTATTGTGCTTTGATGTTTATTTTGTTCTATTCCTTAACCCAGTCCCAGTGGTTCTCAAGCTTTTTACAGTTGTACCCCAAGAGGCTTTAATATCCTTCTGCATACCCCCACTCTTCACTCACACCTTTTTCAGTAAGGGACAATATTTTCCCCCTTAAATCGATTTTTTTCAAGTGCATTTTTACCTTTACAAATACCTTTTATAAAATAAATAATGCTTTGAATTAAAAAAGAACCAAGCTGTCAGCAAATTATTTAAACTCAATTCGTTATTTGCGTAATTTGGGCTTTAACTAGTGCTCAAGTAGTAACTTTGCATAATTTGGGCTAATGATTTGCATTAAAAAGCCATTGGGGGATTGTTATTTGAAATCATGGATAAACAACAATGAACAAAGGTAAACAAAGGCCTACCTGATCACCACTAGCAATGCATGATCAGACTGTTATTTGACTAGTATGCCAATCACCCACCAAAGCTTCATGTCATCAGCAAAGTATGTTTTATTTAAACATTTGCTTATCTCAGCATACAAAGTCTATCATTATGAACAAAAAAGCAAAGAACCTATGTGCAAATAATAATAATAATACTAATTGTTTGGTTTTTGAAAAAATGAGGTGATTTTTTTTTTTTTTTTTGTCTCTTCATCGCCTTTACAGTAAATTTTTTTTCAGTTCAGACAATCACCGGCTCAGCTCAGAAATAGGGGCTGTTTACACTTGGCCACTTCATGCGTTTTCTGTGATCGGATAGCTATCCGATCGTGAAAAGACCAGGTGTACATGCCCTCCGAAACGCATTCGAGACGGATTTGAATCCGATCGCTCAAACCACTTCAGGAGGAGATCTGGGCCGCATCCCAGACGAAACTGAACAAGTGTAGGCTAAATGCATCTGGTTGTTGAAACCATATATGTAAATTTTACTCCTTCCAAAAATGCTACAAAATAAACGTGTGAGAGCGTGTTATAGGCTATATGTAATGTAGGGATGGGACGATTACCGGTTTCACTATAAACCACGATAAAATGTACTGACGGTTATTGTAATAAACCTCTTAGCTGGGGTTTCTTTTAAGAGGTTTAATTAGATTTTAATGGAGGACAGAGGGTACACCACACCGCAAGCTTTAATGGAAAATATTACTTTATTGACAATGTTCAGTTTAGAAAAGTAGTCATTACGTGAAACAGCATTTAGTTCATCAAACATCAACTCAGTACGCTCACTAGGACAAACGGCGATACACAAGTGAAACTCCAAACACGTCACTCCACTGCACTCTAGTGGTTAACCTCAGACCAGCACAGCACAATATAATTCGTGATCACACAGCAATCAGGTTTTTAAGTGGAAAATCAGCACGTCCCTAGTCCAGCATACACGAATTATAATGGCCGTAAACTTCAAATTGTTAAAATACAACATACACTCACTCATACACACTCACTCATACACACTCACAATAGTAATTAAAATATAAAACACTTCCCCGTTTCCATGACACAAGACCCCGACCCGGGGTCTAGGGAAAGGAATCAGCCGTGCCAGGCAGTCCACAACAGCACGCGCTCTCCTGAGCGTTGTTCCCGTCCCCACAGTCACGGCAATTAATCACTGGTTCTGACTGGAATTAGTCCTCTTTGGCCGTCACAGCTCTCTTTAGAACTTATAAAGTGTCTTTGGGCTTTACGAGGTCTCTTTGGGCAGCACGGCTCTTAACCGTTCCTGGAACATGTGGCCAGCGCTCCTGCACACACAGCAGCCCCACTATTATCTAACTACACAGGTCGGTCTAGCTATCTTTGTTGCCGAACAAACCCTAACGGTCTCGAGCAACACAAAACGTCCCCATTTCTTTCCCGAGTGCGACAAGCCAGTCCCGTCTGCCTTACGGCCCATTCACACCGGACGCCGAAGCGACGCCGAAGCGGCGCGGAACGGAGGCCGCTTCCTTTCGGCGCCCATGTTAACCTATGGTGTCGTTCACACCAGACGCAGTGCGCCGCGGCGCGTCGCGGCCGGCCCGCGCCATGAAGCGCCAGTTTCGGCGTCTGGTCTATTTTTTTCGCGAGCCGCGAGTGATCCGCGTCCATTCCGGCAGGAAGTCACACCAAGAAACACGAGACATCCGGTCAATTGTCAAAATATAAGCAATTTTCAAATTAAAATACCGCGAGTATTAACAAAAAGTATTAATACAAGAAGTGTACAAACTTCTTGGTTACAGAAACATGATGTATTCATTTTATGAGGTTACTTACTTACCCATGATGTAAAAAAATAGCTCTGAATAAACAACAACTGAGCAGAAGCTTGTAGACCGCCGCGGAGAATATGCGTCTAGTGTGAACAGGCAGGCGCCGGACCGCGCGTGATTTTCCGTTCCGCGTCGCTTCGGCGTCCTGTGTGAACCAGGGGTTACGGCCCATTCACACCGGACGCCGAAGCGGCGCGGAACGGAGGCCGCTTCCTTTCGGCGCCCATGTTAACCTATGGTGTCGTTCACACCAGACGCGGAGCGCCGCGGCACGCCAGTTTCGGCGTCTGGTCTATTTTTTGCGCGAGCCGCGAGTGATTCGCGTCCATTCCGGCAGGAAGTCACACCAAGAAACACGAGACATCCGGTCAATTGTCAAAATATAAGCAATTTTCAAATTAAAATACCGCGAGTATTAACAAAAAGTATTGATACAAGAAGTGTACAAACTTCTTGGTTACAGAAACATGGTGTATTCATTTTATGAGGTTATTTACTTACCCATGATGTAAAAAAAATAGCTCTGAATAAACAACAACTGAGCAGAAGCGCTTGTCGACCGCCGCGGAGAATACGCGTCTAGTGTGAACAGGCAGGCGCCGGACCGCGCGTGATTTTCCGTTCCGCGTCGCTTCGGCGTCCGGTGTGAACCAGGGGTTACGGCCCATTCACACCGGACGCCGAAGCGGCGCGGAACGGAGGCCGCTTCCTTTCGGCGCCCATGTTAACCTATGGTGTCGTTCACACCAGACGCGGTGCGCCGCGGCGCGTCGCGGCCGGCCCGCGCCGTGAAGCGCCAGTTTCGGCGTCTGGTCTATTTTTCCGCGAGCCGCGAGTGATCCGCGTCCATTCCGGCAGGAAGTCACACCAAGAAACACGAGACATCCGGTCAATTGTCAAAATATAAGCAATTTTCAAATTAAAATACCGCGAGTATTAACAAAAAGTATTAATACAAGAAGTGTACAAACTTCTTGGTTACAGAAACATGGTGTATTCATTTTATGAGGTTATTTACTTACCCATGATGTAAAAAAATAGCTCTGAATAAACAACAACTGAGCAGAAGCGCCGCGGAGAATACGCGTCTAGTGTGAACAGGCAGGCGCCGGACCGCGCGTGATTTTCCGTTCCGCGTCGCTTCGGCGTCCTGTGTGAACCACACAGGACGCCGAAGCGACGCGGAACGGAAAATCACGCGCGGTCCGGCGCCTGCCTGTTCACACTAGACGCGTATTCTCCGCGGCGGTCTACAAGCTTCTGCTCAGTTGTTGTTTATTCAGAGCTATTTTTTTACATCATGGGTAAGTAAGTAACCTCATAAAATGAATACATCATGTTTCTGTAACCAAGAAGTTTGTACACTTCTTGTATTAATACTTTTTGTTAATACTCGCGGTATTTTAATTTGAAAATTGCTTATATTTTGACAATTGACCGGATGTCTCGTGTTTCTTGGTGTGACTTCCTGCCGGAATGGACGCGGATCACTCGCGGCTCGCGAAAAAAATAGACCAGACGCCGAAACTGGCGCTTCACGGCGCGGGCCGGCCGCGACGAGCCGCGGCGCACCGCGTCTGGTGTGAACGACACCATAGGTTAACATGGGCGCCGAAAGGAAGCGGCCTCCGTTCCGCGCCGCTTCGGCGTCGCTTCGGCGTCCGGTGTGAATGGGCCGTCACTCTCCGCTTCTCTCACTCTCCTTAAATCTCCTCACTCCAGGTGAGATCAATTATCTCTTCCTTCAGGCCATCAATGAAATGTGCTACAGAAAGTTTCAGATGGGCCGAACCAAACCAGAAAGACAAATCCCCAGCGTTCATCACAGTATTATCGTTCAAATTTAAATTATCATTAAAACCGTGTTTGATTATCGTGATTTTAATAACTCACTGTAAATCCTGTCCAGCCAGCAACAGTCTGACGCAGCGCACAATGTTATTTTATTTTTATTTTTTTCGAGAAGGAATGGCGGAAGGCAGACCGTCCTCGGGAGATTTTTTTCCCTTTTAAAAGGACCAAATCTGAGGTGTGGTCATATTTTGGCATTTACAAAATTCCTGAGTGAAACTTAATCGAGGATGCTCACTACAATATGGGAGAAACACTTCAAATCTGCCGAGTCGTCTTGTGTGACCATCACCCACTGTTTATAGCGAACGCAAGGCAAGTTAACTTTGACTTCAATACCAAAACTACGTCTGGGAAATAATTGGGCACAAAATGTTGTTTTGAGTTGAAATATTTTATCTCAATCACTTGAAATAAACGTGAAGCTTCCGCGAAGAAAAGTTCGCAGCAAGTGGCTTTGAGCCAAAGACGAACGATCAAGGTCAAACAAGACTATCTACACTTATTACACCGATTTTTTTTTTTTTATTTTTATTTTTTTTTTTTTTATCACACAATTACGGGGACATATTGAAATGAGATTGTTTTAAATCTTAATGAGCATTTGAGTTGTGCATTCACAATATATGTTTAAGTTATCTTTATTAACTCTACCATATCAATGTTGTGTAGGTCCTGGGCTTTAACAATGAACCACCAATGATGCAGCAAACCCAGAATGCTCAGACTCCTGCTGAACTCAAGGTTTTGTATGAATATTTACATCAAACACTAACCCAGTTAACAGGGAACGTTCTCAGAACTTTAGCTAACATTCTGTCAAGGTTCTGTTGCATGAACAGCTATATTTACTGTAGAGATGCATGTATCCTTTGGGTTCGTCTGATTCAACTGATTAAATCTGATATTGTTGATGCAAACAGAAATGTCCAGAGGAAAAACCTGAGGACCAAATTCATTCCAGCTTCAGCAAGTTCATGGGTGATCTGAACAAACCAGGAGTCCCGTATACGTTGAGTCTCGCCAACCGCCTCTACGGAGAGCAATCCTACCAGTTTGTTGAGGTAAGACTCGGATTATTCACTGGAGGTTCTAGAAATGTTCTCAACTCTGATATCACTTCCACCTCAATCGGTTTGCTGTATTACAGAAATTCCTTGATGATGCAAAAAGCTACTATGAAGCCGGACTGGAGAAGGTGGACTTCAAGAACCAATCAGAGGCTGCTCGTGTCAACATCAACCAATGGGTGGAGACAAAAACACAAGGTGAAATCCAGCATAAACTTATTCACAATTTGAAACTTATTCTACACTCTTACAAAAGTTATTTCATGTTTTTGCAGCACTTTAGTTTCAGCGAAAATGTCTTTTCAAGGGCCATGTTTGGCTTCATGGGTTCTTGAGTTGAGATATATAGTAACAATATCAAACCAACCAGTTCAAATTACTGCTCAAAGTGAACAATGTCCATTTGTATTTTAGACAAGATCAAGGACTTGATGCCACAGGGAGCCATCGATAAGAGGACGAAACTGGTTTTGGTGAACGCCATCTACTTCAAGGGAAACTGGAAGGACAAATTCCCAAAGGAAGCCACCAGAGATGGGCAGTTTAAGCTGAACAAGGTGAGATTTCATGCTCTTTTTTTAATATTATTTTAATAATATTTGTAACAGTCATGATGAAATCTGAGAGGTTATAATGTGTTTCCATTAATGTTTGGCAGAATCAAACTAAACCAGTGAAGATGATGCATCAAAAGGAGGACTTTCCTCTGGCCTTCATCCCAGAGATCAACAGTCAGGTTCTGGAGCTGCCGTATGTCGGGAAGAATCTCAGTATGTTGATCATCCTTCCTAACGAGATGGAAGACGACACCACTGGCCTTCAGAAGGTGATTTAAATGCTTAAAGAACAAGTTCGGTATTTTACACTTAAAGCCCTGTTTTCAGATCGTTTCTGTTGAAATAGAACGGTTAAGATTGAAATTTGGACACATGCTGCTGGCCCGAGAATTTTCGGTTTCTGTGGTAGCACCCCCTCACCTCCACAATGGCTGCATAGGTGCACTGGAACAATCCTTCCTAAAACGCATTAAACTTTCGTTTACAAAGATGTGAAACTCACTGATATGCTCACACAAAAATCGCTGCAAAAGATGCTTTCCAACAGGTTTTATTGTAGTTTTTGTCCAGCTCCATTGACTTGTATTGGATGTGCTGTGAGGTACGGTATTACTCCGCCACCAACTGGGCTGGAGTGTCTATTATTCAAGCTCTCAACGGAAGAATGTACGGGTGTGAGGCGTTTGGAAAAATAGGTCCATTTACAACGAATGGTAAAACACCTGTTGGAAAGCATCTTTTGCAGCGATTTTTGTGTGAGCATATCAGTGAACACCCCTGACCACTCGGTGAGTTTCACGTCTTTGTAAACGAAAGTTTAATGCGTTTTAGGAAGGATTGTTCCAGTGCACCTATGCAGCCATTGTGGAGGTGGTGGTGGGGGGGGTGCTACCACAGAAACCGAAAATTCTCGGGCCAGCAGCATCTGTCCTAATTTCAATCTTAACCATTCTATTTCATCAGAAACGATCTGAAAACAGGGCTTTAAGTGTAAAATACCGAACTTGTCCTTTAATTAGCCAGCCGTGACCAGTCAGGTGTTTACTTGTGGAGCAGTTTTTTATTTGGACTATTTTAACTATTCATCTGACATGTCTCTCTCATTATCCAGCTTGAAAAGGCACTGACCTACGAGAAGCTCATGGAATGGACCAAACCAGAAGTCATGGGTCAAGAAGAGGTTGAAGTATCTCTGCCCAGATTCAAGATGGAGGAAACCTGCGACATGAAGAGTCTTCTGATCAGCATGGGAATGGAGGATGTTTTTGATGAGGAAAAGGTGAATCTTTCAGGCATGTCCTCCAACAACGACCTGGTGGTGTCGAAGGTGATCCATAAAGCCTTTGTTGAAGTCAACGAGGAAGGAACCGAAGCGGCTGCAGCCACTGGCGTCGTTGCGAGGGTTATGTGTTATATCAAACCGGAGGTCTTCAACGCAGACCACCCTTTCCTATTCTTCATCCGACACAATCCAACCAAGAGCATTTTGTTTTACGGACGCTTCTGCTCTCCATGAGTGAGTCCTGCTGCATGAGACGTTTCCAGCTAGTTTAGGTGATGATCTGGTTAAAATGAGTAGGAGAGACTCGAGACGACTACTGCACTTGCACTACTTGAAAAAAATAGGCATTGCATTAACCAAGCTTGCATTTTAATGCATTGTAGTTTTTAGGGCTTGCATATTTATGGGCTGAAATTCAACATGGTTGAATATTTAAGCTGTGAATTTCAATTCAAAACACATTTTCATTATTAAAAATGCAATAATCCATATTCACCTTTCATATTTCACTTCCAAAATATTCAAACTGTTTAAAAATACAACCTATAATATTCAACAGGCAGTTTTCAGTCCATTTTATTTCGCTTTGCAAATTCGCTTCCACAAATTCAGTGGTTCAAATTCGACAGTAAATTCAACATTGACATCCAGGAACTGCAGGAAAAGCAGTGGATTGCCGAGCATACTCTCCATCTGCTGTTAGTCGACTCACCAGCAGCGGGTGCAAAAGCGCGTGTTGTTGACGAAGACCAGCAACAGTTAGAGCAAGCCATTACGCATGCTTACAAAATTCAAAACCATAAATTTATACAGTTTTTTTGGCGCTGTGGCGTGAGATCGCTCAACAGAAGCAGCAGCGCAGAGCGCATATGATCTTCTCCTCCGCCTTAATAGTACTAGTTACAATGCGAAACAAACATGAATGAGCATCTGAAAGTGTGTTAAAAGATAGAGTACAACTTATCGAAATCGTATCATGTCAAATGGAATCGCTCAGTGTTTCAACCGTGGAAAGACGTTAGTAAAACAGCTTGTAAACAATGTCACATTTACCTCAGAAAAATCATATCCAGTGACCATAAACTCGTTAGTCAGCTTGAAAAATTAACTCTAGAGAGGAGCGTTTTGCTAAATATATGCACCATATTATTTATTTATTTATATATATACACATACACACATATATTTTTATTTACCTTTATTTAACCAGGAGGTCCCATTGAGATTCAGAATCTCTTTTACAAGAGAGACCTGGCCAAGGTAGCAGCCAAATCACAACAAATACATACATAACACAATGAAAGAAGTACAAAATGTCAAAATAATAATATAAAAACACAATGAGACTCTTAAGAAAAACAAGAACATGTCTCCATCACAACGCTCTGTACAGTAGTTTTAAATTAATTTATGGACATAAGGGTTTCCCACTTTAGCTTTTTTTGTAGATTATTCCACCCCCAAGGTGCTAAATAAGAAAAAGCTGTTTTTCCCAAATCAGTTGTAACTCGTGGCACATTAAAAAGTAACCACTTTGAGGAGCGTAGCTGATAGGTTCCAGAGCAAACAGAAAGGAGGTTACAAAGGTACAGTGGTAATTTGCCACGTAGAGCTTTATAAATAAAGATATACCAATGCTGTTGTCTACGAATTTTAAGTGATGTCCAACCAACTAAATCATAAAGAATGCAGTGATGGGTAAGGGACTTTGTATTTGTAATGATTTGTAGTGATGCATGGTAAACTGAATCAACATGACGCAAGACTGAAAATGCAGCATGCATGTACAATATATCTCCATAATCAATTACAGGCAGAAAAGTAGCTTCCACAAGTTTCTTCTTAGCACTAAAAGTAAAGCAAGATTTGTTTCTGTAATAGAAACCGAGCTTGACTGTAAGTTTTTTAACTAAAACGGTAATATGTTCATTAAAGGAACGCTTATCTATCCATATCCCCAAGTACTTGTATGAAGACACTCTCTCAATTGGTTTCCCATCCAATGACAAAAGGCCACAATTTTCAAGTAGCTGTGCTCGAGCTTTTGAGAAAACCATAAACTTTGTTTTCTGTGTATTTAAAACCAGTTTTAAATTCAATAATGTATATTGCAATGCCTGAAATGCAGTCTGAAGTTCCTGCACTTCTACTGAAATGGTAGAAGCCTGGGTATAAACCACTGTATCATCAGCATATAAATGTACTTTGGCTTAAACATCTCTATCCAAATCATTTATAAAAATTGAAAACAGAATGGGTCCTAAGATTGATCCTTGAAGGACACCTTTAGTTCTCTCAAGAAAATCAGATTTATAACCTTCAGCATAAACACATTGAGTACGATCTACAAAATAATTCTGGAACCATGCAACAGCCTTCTCACTTAAACCAACTAAACGTAATTTGGTCAATAACAATCCACGATCAACTGAATCAAATGCCTTAGAAAGATCAACAAATAATGCAGCAGAATGTTGCTTCTTATCTAAGGCCCCAATAATATAATTTGTCACTAATGTAGTAGCAGTGATAGTGCTATGGCCACTTCTGAACCCTGACTGAAAATTATTTAAAATATTTTTGTCGGTCAAGTACTGTTTTAACTGTACATTCACAAATGATTCCAAGATCTTTGACAAAATAGAAAGTTTTGATATTGGATGGTAATTATTCAATTCTGATGGGTCTTCACCTTTATGTAAAGGGAGAACATAGGCTGCTTTCCAACTTTTAGGAACTGAGTTAGAAAGAAGACTTAAATTAAAAACATGCGCTATGGGCTCAGCAAAAATATCAGCTGCCACTTTTAACAGAAATGGATCCAAATTATCTGTACCTGCTGACTTTTTGTGGTCAATGTCTCTGAGGGCCTTATGAACTTCTGAAACTGAAATCGGTTTAAAATTAAACAATTCCCGATTTACATTTTCAGATGCTGACATGACAGGACATGGGAGAGATTTATCTACAGTTTGATTAAATATGAATAAAGTGTTTATTAAACTGATTGACCATGACTGCTTTGTCTTTTATTTCATCTGAACCAGTAAGAATCTGTTCTGGGAGATTAAAGGTTGCACGTGCACCCGACAAAGATTTGAATGATTTCCAAAACTTTAAAGGATTGTTTAAGTTTTCTGTAGTTGACTTAAAAAAGAAAACTCCGATTTGAACTTTCTAATCATCAAGGTACAGTTGTTTCTTACAGTTCTAAATGCAGTCCAATCAGCAGAAGAGTCGGAAAATCTGGCTTGTGCCCACATTTTATTTCTCAAACAGATTAGTTCTGATAGGCTGTCTGAAAACCAATGATTGTCCCTACCATAGATATATATAAACGCTAGATGTCTTATGGCGCAGTCACTTCCGGCATCATCGTTCGGCCATCTTGTCACAGTGCTCTGTGCATTAAGGTGAATGATCAGCACGCACACAAATCCTCTTATCTCGCTGAAATCTTGACGGATTTACAAACGGTTTGGTTTCTTACAAACGTTATTACCGTGGCTATAATTCCGAATGCTTGAACATGTATGTTATAATTTTTCATATGTATGCAGTGTCATAACTACATCTCTGACGTTTATAACAAAACAAACCGTTTGAAAATCGGTAGAAAAATGAGCAAGTTATGGTTATTTAAAAGTACATGCACCATTGAAGTAGTGAGCGAGTACACTGTAGCAAGATGGCCGCCACGTGCGGACGTCGACCTCCATTGGCCAGCAGTGCGCACGAGACATCTAGCCTTTATATATGATATCTATGGTCCCTACCACTGATCCTGAACTTTTTGATTGGTACATGTTTATTTACAATGAAAATAAAATTTGAATAAAAAAAAATCCCATGCCATTTCAACATCTGAAAACAAGGACACCCTGCTGAGTCCACTATGATACAGATCATGCAGAAAAGCCTGTTGTTCAAAACTTTTAAAATGTTTTTTTAGGATCATGCGGGGTTTTAATTCAGGGATTTTTGTATTTCTTACACAAGCGACTGCACAATGGTCACTGACGTCATTACAAAATACGGCAGTTGAGGTATATTTATGAACTGAGTTTGTTACGATTAGATCTAGGAGAGTAGATTTTATTTCTGCTTTGGGATTTATTCTTGTTGGGTCTTTAATAAGTTGCACTAAATTTAAGTCATTACATAAATCTTTAAAGCAATCAGAATTCCCAGACAGCCAGTCCCAATTCATATCACCCATGAGAATAAATTCAGAGTCATTAATTTCATGTAATATTTCGGATAGAGATTGGAAAGCATCCTTTGAAGCAGATGGAGGTCTATAGCACCCAACTACTGTAATATCAGCATCTTTTGAAATATTCACTTTAACGGTCAGAATTTCAAACTGTTTTGCTTTAGTTAGTGACAGGGTTATCGAGTTTATAAACTTAGATTTCACATATATGGCAACCCCACCTCCTTTGCCAACCCGATCAGTTCTATAAACTTTAAAACCGTCAGTAGAAATAAGTTCATCAGATACAGATTTTTTAAGCCAGGTTTCAGAGATAATAATAATATCAGCATTGGCTGTATTAGCCCAGATCTTAATCATATCCATTTTAGGGACTAGGCTTCTAACGTTTAAATGTATAAAACCAAGGCCATGTCTGCTTTTGAAATCTGAAGGAGAGGCTAAGAATTGCAAAGTATTACGAAGACCAGGATTGGGCTGAACATTACCAGATAACGTCAATAAAAGCATAATCAAACAACGTAGTTTTTGTTTAGCTGGGTAATATTTATCATTACCACTGTCCTCTATGAACTGAGAAAAAGAGTCATCTGAGACAGCGAAATGATCATTTAACAACAGTAAGTTCTGGAGATACAGGATATTATTAATTTGTGAACAATTTTTTTGGTTACACAAGTTGATTTTCTGGCGGTGCATCTCATAATGACTTGTAGATGAAACTGAGAAATGACCATCATTTAACTGTATCAGTATACTACTTCTCATTTTGGGCATATTAAATTCATCTAGTATAAGACTAGACTGTAAAAATATGAAGAGTATAAACAAATGCATAATGTCAAATTACCAGGTTTAGTTGATGACAGCCTTAACCAGGGTGAACAGTAGCTTAAAATCAAAAGGTCAGGAGTATAGAATGGAGGCTAGCAGGGAGGCTTCCAGGTGATAGCCAGCAATAGGCTAACAGTAGCAGGCCAGGAGTAGGGCTATCAGTAACAAAACTGGCAGCAGGGCATCCAGGTGGTGGCTAGCTAGAGGGGCTGACAGCAGAGCATCCAGGCAGTGGCTAGCAAGTGGGGCCAGCAACAAGGCATCCGGAAGGCAGCTAGCAAGGGCAGCTAGCAGCAAGGCATCCAGACGATAGTTACCGGCAACAGGTTAGTAACAAAGCATCCAGGTGAAGGCTAGCGGACAAAGCTACCAGCAGCAAGCTATGAAGCAAAGCTACCAACAGCAAGCTAGCAGCAGAGCTACCAGTAGCAGGATAGCAGCAGGGCATCCAGAGGCGGCTAGCAAGCAGGACTACTGACAGCAGGCTAGCAGCAGTAATTCCAACAGCAAGCTAGCAATAGATCATGCAGATGGTGACTACTTGCAAAGCTAGATGCAGCAAGCTAACAAGCAGGGCTACCTGTAGCAGGCTGCTAGCAGAGCATCCAGGTGGTGGCTAGCAAGCAGAAACTTTCAGGGGATCAGTGTCCAGGTGTTAAGTTCAAAATTCACTAAAGGATTATTAGGAACACCATACTAATACTGTGTTTGACCCCCTTTCGCCTTCAGAACTGCCTTAATTCTACGTGGCATTGATTCAACAAGGTGCTGAAAGCATTCTTTAGAAATGTTGGCCCATATTGATAGGATAGCATCTTGCAGTTGATGGAGATTTGTGGGATGCACATCCAGGGCACGAAGCTCCCGTTCCAACACATCCCAAAGATGCTCTATTGGGTTGAGATCTGGAGACTGTGGGGGCCATTTTTGTACAGTGAACTCATTGTCATGTTCAAGAAACCAATTTGAAATGATTCGAGCTTCGTGACATGGTGCATTATCCTGCTGGAAGTAGCCATCAGAGGATGGGTACGTGGTGGTCATAAAGGGATGGACATGGTCAGAAACAATGCTCAGGTTGGCCGTGGCATTTAAATGACGCCCAGTTGGCACTAAGGGGCCTAAAGTGTGCCAAGAAAACATCCCCCACACCATTACACCACCACCACCAGCCTGCACAGTGGTAACAAGGCATGATGGATCCATGTTCTCATTCTGTTTACGCCAAATTCTGACTCTACCATCTGAATGTCTCAACAGAAATCGAGACTCATCAGACCAGGGAACATTTTTCCAGTCTTCAACTGTCCAATTTTGGTGAGCTCGTGCAAATTGTAGCCTCTTTTTCCTATTTGTAGTGGAGATGAGTGGTACCCGGTGGGGTCTTCTGCTGTTGTAGCCCATCCGCCTCAAGGTTGTGCGTGTTGTGGCTTCACAAATGCTTTGCTGCATACCTCGGTTGTAACGAGTGGTTATTTCAGTCAAAGTTGCTCTTCTATCAGCTTGAATCAGTCGGCCCATTCTCCTCTGACCTCTAGCATCAACAAGGCATTTTCGCCCACAGGACTGCCGCATACTGGATGTTTTTCCCTTTTCACACCATTCTTTGTAAACCCTAGAAATGGTTGTGCGTGAAAATCCCAGTAACTGAGCAGATTGTGAAATACTCAGACCGGCCCGTCTGGCACCAACAACCATGCCACGCTCAAAATTGCTTAAATCACCTTTCTTTCCCATTCTGACATTCAGTTTGGAGTTCAGGAGATTGTCTTGACCAGGACCACACCCCTAAATGCATTGAAGCTACTGCCATGTGATTGGTTGATTAGATAATTGCATTAAGGAGAAATTGAACAGGTGTTCCTAATAATCCTTTAGTTGAGTGTATAGTACAACATGCAGTGAAGATTTTAACTCTTTGCACATAAAATAAAACAACATTAGAATAAACTTAGAGTTAACTTAGAGATAAAATAAAAAAAGTTTGAATAATTCTGAAATCAAGTAATATTCAGTGATATTGAAAGGCTGAAAATACTGGTCGAGGCCCGGTCTATGGACCTCCCCCATTCGGCCTCACTTCCTCTCGGAAAACAACTAGGAACTCACACAAGAACATGGTTTAATGTGAATATTTAACATTGACTGTTATGTTTTTGGTGTCATTTGAAATGTCTCAAAGTGAGTGGTACAGATATCTCATATCCAGATAGATAAAATAAAAGGAAATAAGGCTTAGAGAAGTTTAGAGAAAACTGGTTTAGAGATAAGGCCAGATAAGGCAACCCCCCCCATTTCATCCCCCATGTCACCTGGTCAAGAGAGAATAAAGGAAGGTGTTCTCGCTCTCTCTGGGCTCTTCTTTGCTGGACACGAATGGAATAGGTGGTCTCTCTCTCTCTCTCTCTCTCTCTCTCTATCTCTCTTTCTCTCCCTTTCTCTCTCTCTATCTCAGGTACAAGCTGGGTAAGATTCTTTGGTGTAACCAATGTATAAACCATATTCTAGATATTTGAATTGATTGTGGAATTGATCTCTGATATCTGAAATATTAAATTGTTACATGTGATTATTCTAACTGATTTTGACATTGTTCATTTAATGGTTAAAAGGAATAGTCAAACATTCGCTCACTCTTAGTGAGGCACAGATATTATTAAAACCTTTCATTTATGGAGTCAGATGAAATAACGAGAGAATACATGATTAATGTATTGCATTTAACCAACCAATACTTTGCATGAGAAAAGGACAATAACACGTGATACCTTCCCCGTGTATTGGCGAACCGGAAATTGGACCAATATAGCGGGCCTTACAATATTAAGATCAATGGAAGCATCCATCCTTCCTTTATCCTGAAAATTAACCATGCAGTTCATCAGCAGTGTAATTAGCTCCCATTTATTTTATTAAAAGTAAATAAAAGCAGAATAGAGATGTTTTGAATGCAGTATCAGATATGAGTTTGATTGCTGGATCACTTTCAGATGGAAATGCATGGTTGTGCATGTTATGGAAGTTCATTTAATCTCAGGGAACATGCTGTATCGCACATGTGGATGTGCATCCCACAAATCTCCATCAACTGCAAGATGCTATCCTATCAATATGGGCCAACATTTCTAAAGAATGTTTTCAGCACCTTGTTGAATCAATGCAACGTAGAATTAAGGCAGTTCTGAAGGCGAAAGGGGGTCAAACACAGTATTAGTATGGTGTTCCTAATAATCCTTTAGGTGAGTGTAGATTATAGGGTTATTTTGACTCTTGTCTTTGGATGCTTTAAAAATTACAAAATTGAGGCGAGTTATACTGTAAATTCTATTTAAGTACAAACAGAAAGAAAATTATAATGCAAGCATAATTTACACTTCACCTTGTTTACCGGTTTTACAGCATATGGAAACTATCTTACTAAACCTGTCAGGTTTCAGATGACCGCTTAATACTGGAGAAATTAACTCATTTAATTATCAAAGGCTTGAGGGCCAAAATCATCAGTTCTTCATTGTCTTTTCTAGCACATTTGAAACTATTCTAATGAGCATTTGAGTTGTGCATTCACAATATGTTTAAGTTATCTTTATTAACTCTACCATATCAATGCTGTGTAGGTCCTGGGCTTTAACCCCTTCAGACCTGAATTATGTTTTAGGTTTCTGAAAAATATAAAAGTACATTTTCCCAGCTCATGAGGCTTCTATAAATGAGACCAAATAAAAAAAATTAAAAAAATGTTTGGCTTTAATTGTAATTTTTTTTGTCCATTTCAATGGACGTCAGGTCAAAACAGGTGTACTTCACAAAAATGTACCAACATAAAATTAAATAATAAACATAAAAATTGTTAGTATATACTTAAAGCTTTTTCTCAAGGTCAAAAACCTTTCAACAATATACCATTTCAACTATAATTTTGAGGTTTTTGTTTTACAGATTGCACATTGTTTGTAACAAACTAAATATCTTAGAATCAATCAATATGGTCATGTTAGAGTCATTTTTTTTGCGCATCTTTCTTTTTTTAGATCAAAATCTTGAACATTACAACATTTCAACTTTAATTGTAAGGTTTTTGCTTTATAGATCGCACATTTGTTTATTCATAACAAAATAAACCTAGGAATCAATCAACGCATTCACGTTAGAGTAATTTCCTGTGTGCATCTTTGAAACAATTTCTCTGTTAACGATTTTCTTGTATTTCTACAGTACATTACTGGCAGCACGGTTGCCATGCATGATGCATGTATTTCGATTTCCAGTAACTGTACTGTAATTCACTTTACAGTACACAAGATCAGTACTGTAAACTACCAAGTAGTACTTTACTGTATTTGTACTGTATTTCGTCATTTGATCTGCTTTTGCTGTAATTAATTATGCGGTATTGTACTGTAATATCTATATTGATACATTACTGATAAATATTATTATAATTTTCAAAATAATTACTAATAATGATAATATTATATCATAATAATATAATATGTAGTTATTAGGAAATATAGGCTATAGTAGGAAAAAATATGGAAATCAATGGCTATACTGTCAACTGTCTAGTTACCGACATTCTTCAAAATATCTTCTTTTGTGTTCAGCAGAATAAAGAAACTCATACAGATTTGGAACAACATGAGGATGAGTAAGTGATGACAAATATCATTTTTGGGTGTACTATACCTATAAAGGGATACTTCACCCAAAAAATTTAAATTGGCCCATGATTTACTCACCCTCAAGCCATCCTAGGTGTATATGACATCGTTCTTCTTTCAGACGAAAAGGTTTCCAAGCTTTATAATGGCAGTGAATGGTTGTTTCTGTTTTGAAAGTCCATAAAAGTGCATCCATCCATGATAAAAGTGCTCTATGCGGCTCTTGGGGGTAAATAAAGGCCTTCTGAAGCGAAGCGATGCGTTTGTGTAAGAAAAATAATTCATTTTCAAGTTAGGCTTTAGATTTATGTCAAATCCATATGTTTCGTTTGGCCGGAAGCTAGTCATTTTACTTTATAAAGTTTTAAATACGGATATTTTTCTTACATCTCCATCTTCCTCATCATCACTCCACATAAAGTCAACATCTGAGATACTTCCATCAGCTATATGTTCAAGCACTTCAAGAACTATATTCTGCATATGAAAAAGTTTTTAAAAATGTATCGGTACTGTGATATAGAATTTTTATATAAGAAATTTCAATCAGCATTACTGGACTTCAATTACTGGAATGTGAGTTCAGTAACAGGCTTTTGAACCCACTGTCCATTCTAATGGACAGACACATTTGAAAAAATCCTGATTTAAAATGAGCAATTCTACAATCCATTTTTAACTTTAATTAATAAGTTCAATCTTTCTATTTTACATACAAACTATGAAATACTGGCAAACATATCAAAAAATGTAAATAAAACCATAGAAAATGTTGCTTGCTTCTGTGTTTGGAGTGAAGTGCTGACATGCTTCTCTTCAAAGTAGTGTTTTTTTTTTTATAATTACTACATGGAGAGCTTTACTGCCATTTGATTGGATGACAAGCGTCCAATCTAATGGACTGCAGGCTTTAAACTAGGTGAAATGCTCCAGAAGTAAAAAAAAGGGGGTTGACATGTGAGGTCCATTGTAATGGACGCAGGGTCTGAATATACTGTCTATGGTCTGAATGGGTTAAGGACGTTGATTCTGGGGACTCATGTGATCACCTAGGAAGTAGAAAAAAAAACTGAAACTGAACCGATCTGAGTGTGAAATCCCTGTTGATGCTCATATGCAGACTTTCCAATGTTCTATAACAACTACAGATAAAACCCTTAATCTAAACTATATATTCCCAACGTGGTGAGTCATTTTTTGTTGTTGTTGTGTATTACAATCATTATGTAGATCGCTATTGCGATTAGCGCCTAAACGCCTAATGTTAGTTTGTTTAGGCTATTATGTTTGGTTTTATATTTATAGTTTATATTGCCTATTGAAATATTCAAGCATTATATGTTGCATTTATTTGTTAAACAGATCTAATACGTGTTGTAATGCTGTTTTAGTAATGTGTGTTGACAGGTGTATCACACACGTGATAATGTTTAATGCTAATAGCTACATACCACATGTGATATTTGTGGCACGTGTATATAATTTCATCTTTATTTTAACGACCCAAAGTAATTACATTTTTAGTTTTAGTTAAGAATAACAACACTTGTCAAGAGTTTAGAGTTTGTGTCTACACAGATTTTTAAACAGAAATGATCACTGGAGTAAAAAAAGAAAGAAAAAGTGTGACAACTAGCCCCAGTGTCCCCTACAGCGTGGTTCCAGAAGGTCATTTAAAATGTCTTACTTAAAAAGTCACTGCATAGATAAACTTTTTTTTTTTTTTTTTAAATACACTCATGTCTGAGAACCGCAAATGCGTCTTTATTTTTTGTTTAAATGAAAAGTATAAACGCTAGAGATGCACCGATTACAATTTTCTGGGCCGATTTCCGATTTTTCATTAAGTTTGACCTGCCGATACCGATTTTAGCCGATTCCGATTTCATTTTTTCTAACCACTTTACAGCACACACAAATATTTATTTTATATCTTTTCTGTAATAGAACATTTTACAATTTGCATAGTAGGCTACATCTTTTTTTGAACAGATAAAAGCTATAAAATAGAACTATATAAATTACTCCAGGTGTGGGTAATTCACACACATCTGAAGTGCAGTGTTATGGAAGAACCATTTCCTTTTCACATTCAATATCCAATCATTTTTTTATATATGTATTTAGCAAACTAAACCTCTGTATGAAAACAGGGAATGGCAATAAAATAATATATAAATAAAAAAATAAAAAAATATAGCCTTGCAGTATAAAGATAGGCTATTTCTCAAAGCACACACACACACACAGGAACAATTGCAATCACTTGTACAAACTGAATAATAAAACAAGTTTAAATGGGTACATTTTCTATAAATATTAGTCTTCTTTTCTGACATGGCCTACTCCAGTTCTTGTTAAAACACGCAAATTCTGTTCATTTTGGGCACTTTTCTAGTACTGTACTGTCATATGAAAGATAATGCATGGATTTATGTTTTCTTAGACAAGCATGTGTTGTTTACACAGGAAATGACAACGGAAATGAGCAATTTTCACTTCTGTTATGCTGATCATATATTTCTCTCTCTTACTTTCTAGCTTGTGAAAATGGAGCCTTTGACTGCAGCAAACACACAGTTCTCCCTCAACCTGTTCCAGAAGATCAGCGGAGGAAACGCATCAGGAAATGTGTTCTACTCTCCTGTCAGCATCTCCTCGGCTCTGGCCATGGTGTCGCTCGGTGCAAGAGGAAACACAGCAGATCAGATGATTAAGGTGATCTCACACAATATACTTTTAAAAGAGAGTGAAGGAAAAGTAAAAGTAGACTGAGTCAGAGGGACCAGGAAGTGATGCAAGCCTTTGCATGCATTCCAGATTTTAAAGGGGTCATGAACTGTTTTGTTTTATTGTTTTATAATGTTTGCTGGGGTGCACTTATGATGTTAGTATGATTTTTACATAAAAAAAGTCATAATTTATAAATAAAAGGCATTTTTTTCTACTCTTCTTTTTCTTCTTCTTCCTCTTGTTAATGGCCGCTCACTCAATAGGAGTATTATCGCCACATACTGTATATCTTACATGGGTATCTGTAATCTGTGTTTGTTTGTTTAATGCCCCACCCACCCTCTGCTGGCGCTGTATGTTCAGCTCCTCCAGCTTCCACTCTTTCCCCTCAACTTCCAGGATGGGCAGAAGCATCACGATTCCCATACATTATATCCTATGCTCTAATCCTGTATTCTTTAAAAAGGTTAAAACAGCCCTATATGACTGAGAATCTCTCAAACTGTAATATTTACTGGTCGTTGATCATCATATTTGTTACATTTAAAAAGTACATGCTCTGCTGTTTCTAAAACATCACATTCATCACACATACCATTTCATGCTTCCCCATTATTTATTGCAAGTGTTGAGTTCAATCCTGTGCTTTTTCCTACCCTGATTTTAGCCTCTGATTTGAACGCTCTGTTTGAAGGGGCGTGTCTGCTGTGAGACTTCAGTGTAAACGCCCACAGCTGAGTATTACATGTGGGACTCTACATGTAACTTGAGTAAAATCAATAATATCAGAAAGGTGATCAGCACATCCTTGAGTTGCACTGGGGTCAGACAGATCAGACCACCTGAGAAAGTAGCTACTATGTCTGACTTCAAAGAAATTGATGGCAAAATTTTGGAAGAAACTGTACAGCACCTTAAAACATCAACATGCGCTCTTGACACACTTCCCACATCTTTTTTCAAAAGTGTGTTAAACAGTTTAGAAGCAGATCTTCTAGAAGTGGTAAATGCTTCACTTCTCTCTGGGAGTTTTCCAAACTCCCTGAAAACTGCAGTTGTCAAGCCCCTCCTGAAAAAGAGCAATCTGGATAAGACCATATTAAGCAACTATAGACCGATCTCAAATCTTCCTTTCATAGGCAAGATCATTGAAAAAGTTGTCTTCAATCAGCTGAACAAATTCTTATGCTTGAATGGATACTTTGACCATTTTCAATCTGGTTTCCGACCGCACCACAGCACAGAGACAGCGCTCATAAAGATAATAAACGATATTCGCTTAAATACTAATTCAGGCAAATTATCAGTGCTGGTGCTACTCGACCTCAGTGCTGCATTTGACACTGTCGATCATATCATACTTCTGGACAGGCTGGAAAACTGGGTGGGGCTTTCTGGGATAGTCCTAAAATGGTTCAGGTCATACTTAGATGGGAGAGGTTATTATGTGAGTATAGGAGACCATAAGTCTGAGTGGACATCCATGACATGCGGAGTTCCTCAAGGCTCAATTCTTGCGCCACTCCTGTTCAACCTGTATATGCTCCCAATGAGCCACATAATGAGAAAGAAGCAAATTGCTTACCACAGCTATGCAGACGACACACAGATTTACTTAGCCCTATCGCCTAACGATTACAGCCCCATTGACTCCCTGTGCCAATGCATTGATGAAGTCAACAGTTGGATGTGTCAAAACTTTCTTCAGTTAAACAAAGACAAAACTGAAGTCATTGCATTTGGAAACAAAGATGAAGTTCTCAAGGTGAACGCATACCTTCACTCTAGGGGTCAAACAATTAAAAATCAAGTCAGGAATCTTGGTGTGACACTAGAGTCAGACCTTAGTTTCAGTAGTCATGTCAAAGCAATAACTAAATCAGCAATACTATCATCTGAAAAATTTTGCAAGAATTAGATGCTTTATTTCCAGACAAGACCTAGAGAAACTTGTGCATGCTTTCATCACCAGCAGGGTGGATTATTGTAATGGACTCCTCACTGGACTTCCCAAAAAGACCATAAGACAGTTGCAGCTCATACAGAACGCTGCCGCCAGGATTCTGAGCAGAACCAGAAAATATGAACATATCACACCAGTCCTCAGGTCTTTACACTGGCTCCCAGTTAAATTTAGGATTGATTTTAAAGTATTATTACTGGTATATAAATCATTCAATGGCCTAGGACCTCAATACATTGCAGATATCCTCACTGAATATAAACCCAACAGATCACTCAGATCACTAGAATCATATCAGCTAGAAATACCAAGGGTTCACTCTAAGCATGGCGAGTCCGCTTTTAGCTATTATGCTGGAACCAGCTTCCAGAGGAGATCAGACGTGCTCCTACAGTAATCACATTCAAATCCAGACTCAAAACACTTCTGTTTAGCTATGCATTTAATGAATGAGCACTGTGCCGCTGTTTGTACTGTACTGTACTGTATTTTATTTTTTATTTTTCTAAACTGTTTTAATTATTCTTATTTCTTTTTATTATTTTAATTTATTCTATGTAAAGCACTTTGAACTGCCATTGTGTATGAAATGTGCTATATAAATAAACTTGCCTTGCCTTGCCTTGCCTTGCCTCTATCGTAAAACGTTTAGCACGTTTTTACTATTACAGCTCTCAAGGTTAATTAATCGTGTTGTTTGTTGATATTATATTTAGATAGCCTATATAGCCAGAGATGGCGAAAGTGCACACATCCTTCACTAAAGCAGAAGTACAGATACTCAAGTTTCAAGTAGCCATTACTACTACCTGTTTTTAGTGTCGCGCTGGTAACTGGACCTCACATCCGATTGATGCTTTAATACAAAAGAACTTACATTTCAAATTTTGTTAGCTAATGAATGTATCCAGGCTGAACAACCACCATGTAATACACAAGCAGAGAAAAGACTAAGCTGATGAAAAAAAACTATTTGCCATCCCTTAGGCCACATCATAGATTGTAGGGTGATTCTGCCTCATCTTTACAAGCTTTAAAAATGACAAAATTGAGGCGAGTTATACTGTAAATTCTATTTAAGTACAAACAGAAAGAAAATCAGAATGCAAGCATAATTTACACTTCACCTGGTTTTACAGCATATGGAAACTATCTGACTAAACCTGTCAGGTTTCAGATGACCGCTTAATACTGGAGAAATTAACAGCAGAGTACACATTTCCTTAAAAAACAAAACAAAAAGTATTTCTTTAAATCAGTACATGCTCAAATTGGCGACATTACATGGAAACATTCACTGGCCTAAACAATTTGTCCTAAAGACTGAATGTGTGTGCCATCAGCACCAGCAACATGTGGCAACATCCCTTATACAAGCACTGAGAAATAAAAGTTTAGGGAAAAATCCTTAGCCGCTCCTAAATCTGAACCCCTGCGAATCCCTTCAAAAACTGGGCCCGGTTTCCCGATAACGCTCACTCTTAGCGCGCTAAGAGAGCTCGAAAGATATATCTTACCAAAGGTGAGATATGTTCCTAAGTGTGTTCCCCGAACCATACCTTAGGAAGCTGCTTAAGATATACCTTCTTACGTGCGACGTTACCCGGTGCTGTCCGTGGCGATGGTGCTGAATTGTTTGATATCGATGGCTCGACAATCAATTATTCTCTCGTGCAGGGGCTGTTTATGTGAGAAAGCGGTGATCTTTATAAATGAAGCACTTCAGAAATAGTTGAAATTGCAATTTATTATGATTATTGGATATTATAAAAAATAATCCAAACTATAATAGCCTATAATAGCCTAGCCTACATATTTTAAAATTGTAACATAATATTGCTGCCACAATAACCTTTTCAAAAATTGACGTGCCTTCTTCTCTTTCCCATTTTTGTTCGCTGAGGTGGAGCTGCGATGAAATATTGTTCTTGTAAATACTTTCCAGCATTTCAGTAATAAAAGTTTACATCTTGCGTACGGTGCTCGGCAGTGATCAAAAAGGATTTAAACCGTGAATTTTGAATCTCTTGTAAACTCAGAGATGTGGATTCAGACGGCAATTAAATTACCACACGACCTGTTTGTCAAAAAACAGAAGGTACTAATTTGGCCAGGGATTTTTACGCGGATTGGGTGAGAAAAACACTGATATTATGGATTCGGACGGCACTAAAATCACCGACTTACCCCTGTAAATGTTTCAAATACCGGGCGAGCCCATGAGAAACAATATTAGCGTCCGAATAGGACTTAACTGACAGTAGCCTATGCTTTCACTGGCCTTTAAAAGAGCGTTTTAATTAAATGAATAATATTGTATAATAATATAATTAAAAATCTAACAACAATCAGTGTAATGACAATTTTATTCTTTGCATGAAAACACTTGAATTAGCCTAATTTAATACTGTCTGGGTGTATTAAAACTTCAGAATTATATTCATATAGACCTGCAACAGTGATAAGGTAAAGCTAAGAGTGGTCCAGACCAACCTTACGAAAGTGTGACTTACAAAAGATATACTTAGCGTACGAACGTTTCGGGAACCGTCCCATAAGGTTAAGAGAGAGGTTAAGGAATAGGTTAAGAACTACTTAGAGATAAGAACGCTTTGGGAAACCGGGCCCTGGGCATTAACTGTCAAACACAACCTTTAAGTGCTTTCTTAAATTCAACGGCGAATTCTTGAAAGCCAGCATTTTGTGCTTTTTAGGTTCGTGCAATTTGTAGCGCATTTGCCAGGAATCCTTTTTAACGCAGACAATTGCATATCTCTCTCATATATGACCATGCGTGATCAGGAATGTCTCTATTCTCAGTCATGTCGACATCTTTAACTCCCTCTGTCTCACCCATAAGGTTAGCTATAATAAATAGTGAAGTAAACCGATACCAGAAAAATCTACTTAAGTAACACAGTATTTGTACTTCATTACTTCCCATCTCTGTATATAACATTTACATTTTATATATGTAAAAATGCTTTCACTAACGGGAAATTGTTTCCTGAATGAGATCTAATCTGTAGCTGCGTCTGAAATCACAAACTGTCTGAGTATACATTTTAATTTGAATTTACTTTGCGGGCATTAAAAAGCATGTTATATTAAGTATGAATGTGTATTATGAATGTAATCCAGACGTACTACATCCACCATGTTGTTACTGTCACGTGACCAACCAGCCTCAGTTGCATTGCTTCACTGCCATTCATAAATCTTCTCCCGTGGCCTCATGGGATAGTAACTTCAGATAGCGCACTTCAGAACCTTGGAAGTAGTAGTAGGTCATCCGGGGACTTTTCGCCAACTGTGTTTCAAATACAGTGCATACTAATCCAGACTCAAAACACTTCTGTTTAGCTGTGCATTTACTGAATGAGCACTGTGCCACTGTTCGTCCGACTATTTGTACTGTATTTTCTTTTCTTTTTTATTCAAAACTGTTTTAATTAATCTTATTTCTTTTGATTATTTTATTTTCTTCTATGTAAAGCACTTTGAATTACCATTGTGTATGAAATGTGCTATACAAATAAACTTGCCTTGCTTTACTCTTTTGGCGTAGGGAATTATTCGATTCTGCATGCACCACATGTAAATTGAGTTCCAGGCATGGCATAAACAGTAAAGTGCCAGCAATTAATCACTCTTTCCACTCATTAAAATGAGCATTTGAAAAGTGCACTCACAATATATGTTTAAGTTATCTTTATTAACTCTACCATATCAATGTTGTGTAGGTCCTGGGCTTTAACAATGAACCACCAATGATGGAGCAAACCCAGAATCCTCAGACTCCTGCTGAACTCAAGGTTTCGTATGAATATTTACATCAAACACTAACCCAGTTAACAGGGAACGTTCTCAGAACTTTAGCCAACATTCTGTCAAGGTTCTGTTGCATGAACAGCTGTATTTACTGTAGAGATGCATTTATCCTTTGGGTTCGTCTGATTCAACTGATTAAATCTGATATTGTTGATGCAAACAGAAATGTCCAGAGGAAAAACCTGAGGACCAAATTCATTCCAGCTTCAGCAAGTTCATGAGTGATCTGAACAAACCAGGAGTCCCGTATGAGTTGAGTCTCGCCAACCGCCTCTACGGAGAGCAATCCTACCAGTTTGTTGAGGTAAGACTCGGTTTATTCACTGGAGGTTCTGGAAATGTTCTCAACTCTAATATCACTTCCACCTCAATCGGTTTGCTGTATTACAGAAATTCCTCAATGACGCAAAAAGCTACTATGAAGCCGGACTGGAGAAGGTGGACTTCAAGAACCAATCAGAGGCTGCTCGTGTCAACATCAACCAATGGGTGGAGACAAAAACACAAGGTGAAATCCAGCATAAACTTATTCTCAATTTGAAACTTATTCTACACTCTTACAAAAGTTTGTTTGTTTGAAGCACTTTAGATTCAGTGAAAATGTCTTTTCAAGGGCCATGTTTGGCTTCATGGGTTCTTGAGTTGAGATATATAGTAACAATATCAAACCAACCAGTTCAAATCACTGCTCAAAGTGAACAATGTCCATTTGTATTTTAGAGAAGATCAAGGACTTGATGCCACAGGGAGCCATCGATGAGATGACGAAACTGGTTTTGGTGAACGCCATCTACTTCAAGGGAAACTGGAAGGACAAATTCCCAAAGGAAGACACCAGAGATGGGCAGTTTAAGCTGAGCAAGGTGAGATTTCATGCTCTTTTTTTAGTATTATATTAATAATATTTGTAACAGTCATGATGAAATATGAGGGGTTATAATGTGTTTCCATTAATGCTTGGCAGAATCAAACTAAACCAGTGAAGATGATGTATCAAAAGGAGGACTTTCCTCTGGCCTTCATCCCAGAGATCAACAGTCAGGTTCTGGAGCTGCCGTATGACGGGAATAATCTCAGTATGTTGATCATCCTTCCTAACGAGATGGAAGACGACACCACTGGCCTTCAGAAGGTGATTTAAATGCTTAATTAGCCAGCCGTGACCAGGCAGATGTTTACTTGTGGAGCAGTTTTTATTTGGACTATTTCAACTATTCATCTGACATGTCTTTCTTATTATCCAGCTTGAAAAGGCACTGACCTACGAGAAGCTCATGGAATGGACCAAACCAGAAGTCATGCGTAAACAAGAGGTTGAAGTGTCTCTGCCCAGATTCAAGATGGAGGAAACCTACGACATGAAGAGTCTTCTGATCAGCATGGGAATGGAGGATGTTTTTGATGAGAAAAAGGTGAATCTTTCAGGCATGTCCTCCAACAACGACCTGGTGGTGTCGAAGGTGATCCATAAAGCCTTTGTTGAAGTCAACGAGGAAGGAACCGAAGCGGCTGCAGCCACTGGCGTCGTAATGATGGACTGTTGTTATACCGTCCCGCAGGTCTTTAACGCAGACCATCCTTTCCTTTTCTTCATCCGACACAATCCATCCAAGAGCATTTTGTTTTACGGACGCTTCTGCTCTCCATGAGTGAGTCCTGCTGGATGAGACGCTTCCAGCTAGTTTAGGTGATGATCTGGTTAAAATGAGTAGAGGAGACTCGGGACAACTACTACAAATCAACCTGTCATATTTTGGTTTAAGAAATATTTAACAGATCAGTACCTATTGCAATTTACAGGAGAAAGACTTATTCAATTAATAGTATAAATTTGTACAAAAACTAAACCATAAATGTTACTTTAAATAATATAAACGTTAACTGACATAAAAAAAATATAGAAAAAAGGGAAATCTAATTGAAAATATTACCAAAAACTATAATAGTATATCAATAATAAAACAAATTAGGGATTACTCAGTATCGGCTCCAATACTGCCATTTTTGGCGGATCGGGTATCGGTCAGACAAGGCAGATCCAAATCCGATATTGTGTGTTTACTATTCAGTGTTATTGTTAAGCCCCACAAAAGGCACACAAACATTATAAAGCACCATACGTTTTCGTGCACAATATTATAAGTGTTCTGAACTGAAGCCATTATATAGTATAATGTGAGAAGATATAAATTAATATTTAAGTCGTTAAATTCAAGATCACGTAAACGTTTCCCTCAGCTGCGCTGTCAGTCATTCTCCATTCCGCATTCAAACAGCGCGTCACGTTCGGTTAGGACAGTCAACACGATGAAACTCTCTCCAAGATGATTCAATGTTACTATTATTATACTTGATCTGTAGATAAAGGTCTATGGTTTCGCATAAAACAACTTTATCTTCCTGAACTTTATTGTTGTACCACTGGAGTAAAGTCAGAGCACTGTTTGTTCTTCACGCGCACAGTTACTGAAATGTAAAACTGTTAAAAGAAAATGCTGAATAGACTATTGCATAGATAGATACTTTATAATACACTACGCATCAATATGTATTTTCTTTGTGCTTTGTTCAATGCGGACTCGACGCGCTGCGCGCTGTGACTCATGTTGCTTCAAGCGCATCATTCTGCGCTCGGGATGTGCATAAGCGCTTTGTGCCGCACTGTGTTGGAGTCTTTCATATCATAATACAGTGACGAAATTAAAGATTATTAATAGCCGTTCTTGTTCTGTCCTATCTATCATATGTTGCTACCTCATTAAACAGCTGTGCTATACATGTTTTTCATGAATGTATTTTACAACAATACAAAGAGCAATGTGTAAAGTTTTACCAGATTTAGTTTTACACTTATTGTCTCTAATTTGTTCCCCACTAAACATTTTTTTTCACAAAATGTTCAGATTTTATACAATTATTGTGGACTCGTGATTTTTCTAGACAAAATTTTACTGCTGAATTATCCATAACCTAGTTTATAAAAGCATTTATTTCAGATTATGATCATATATATATATATATATATATATATATATATATATATATATATATTCATTTATTTATTTTTTCAGTTCTTATTATCAGTTCAACACAGAGTTATAGAAATTCTACTTGATAAAAAAAAAACTGCGCTGGTATCGGTACGGATCGGTATCGGCCGATACTCAGAATTTTTTGTATCGGATCGGATCGATTCTGAAAAAATTGTATCATTGCATCCCTAAAAAAAATGTTACAAACTGCTCAGAAAGGCTGAGGATCCAAACGCAGTAGTTTATTAAAGGGTAATCCTATGGAAGTAAAATAATGCCAAATGTTTTTGAAATAAAAAAGCCTGTTGAATTGCACTTGAAAAAAATATGCATTGCATTAACCATGCTTGCATTTTAATGCATTGTATTTTTAGGGCTTGCATATTTATGAGCTGAAATTCAACATGGTTGAATATTTAAGCTGTGAATATTTAAATTCAAAACACATTTTCATTATTAAAAAATCAATAATCCATATTCACCTTTCATATTTCACTTCCAAAATATTCAAACTGTTTCAAAATACAACCTATAATATTCAACAGGCAATTTTCAGTCAATTTTATTTCGCTTTGCAAATTCGCTTCCACAGATTCAGTGGTTCAAATTCGACAGTAAATTCAACATTGACATCCAGGAACTGCAGGAAAAGCAGTGGATTGCCGAGCATACTCTCCATCTGCTGTTAGTCTTCCTCACCAGCAGGTGGTGCAAAAGCGCGTGTTGTTGACGAAGACCAGAGCAACAGTTAGAGCAAGCCATTACGCATGCTTACGAAATTCAAAACCATAAATACAGTTTCGGCGCTGTGGCGTGAGATCGCTCAAGAGAAGCAGCAGCGCAGAGCGCATATGATCTTCTCTTCCGCCTTAATAACACCAGTTACAGCGCGAAATAAACATGAATGAGCTTCTGAAAGTGTGTTAAAAGGTAGAGTACAACTTATCGAAATCCGTATCGTGTCACATGGAATCGCTCAGTGTTTCAACCATGGAAAGACATCAGTAAATCAGCTTGTAAACAATGTCACATTTACCTCAGAAAAACCATATCCAGTGACCATAAACTCATTAGTCAGCTTGAAAAATTAACTCTAGAGATGAGCATTTTGCTAAATATATGCACCATATTATAGCCTACACTATATGAAGAGTTCAGATGCAAAAGCCTCTTAAGTGCCATCTGCAATTTTCTTCTAGAATGATCATTTTTATCAAACTCGTATATTTAAGTTCAATAATTTCACTTAAATGACAATTAATAGGTAATTTGCATTGCCATTTAAGTGAAATTATTGAACTTAAATATACGAGCTTGATAAAAATGATCATTCTAGAAGAAAATTGCAGATGGCACTTAGAGGCTTTTGCATCTGAACTCTTCATATATATATATATTATATATATATATATATATTTTATTATTATAATTTTTAATGTTCTTCAATATTTAATGCTTGTTTGAATAAATCTGGCAAGTTTTTATGACAGCCACCATTTAAATGTTTATATTTTATATAACTGTATTATTATAAAAAAAAAGTGAAATCGAATCGAATTGTGAAATTTGTCAATACCCAGCCCTACTACTGTATATGTAATCAAATCTCAGTTTAAAAGAAACATTTATGAGGTTACATATTACGTGTATGCATTCACTGTAACAGTATTTTCAAAATAAATGAAATAAATCTTTAAAAATTTTCAATAAAACCTGCTTTATTTGAGTTTTTATTGTAATTTTTTTTTATTGTAAACAGCTGTTACAAATGAACTGGTCAAACTGGTGCCAATGAAACTCGAAGAAAACTGGTTTCTGAAAAGAGTGTTGAGGGGGGAAAACACGGAAAGAGAGGAAATGAGTCTACCATTTTAATTACTAAAATAAGTTAATTTTTATGAATGTCACATCGGGGTGTATATATGTTGTAATATATATTTAAATAGTTATTTATATGTTTACCATTTGACAATTCTGTTTCGTAATATTACTGTATAAAAGTTACAATTACAGTTTAATGAAGGTATGGTATACTCTAAGTTAGATTGGGGCTTGTTACTGCATTTTTAATGTATAGTTTTGAGTTTCATTGTCATGTTTTGATGAAAAGCCACTAAAAAGTGTCACAAACTGATCTGTGGTTACAAAAAGATGAGTAAAGACTGACAATTAAATATAAACCAAACTCAAAGATCAACTCAAAACTAAAAATAATCTATTTGAAGACTTATGCTATACTCCAGCTATTTTAATTGTAGGCTATATCCATAAGATGTAAAAGTGAAAGAATGAATGAAATAAATAATGCTTTTTGGGGCCCTAATGTGCTGGAAAATAACTATTAATTTATTTTAAAAAATGTCTAAGGTTTTTTTTTTTTTTTTACATTCTTTGCTTTAAGTGTCAATTATCACTTATAATTTGTTTTATTTCTATTTTTAAGACGCAGTTAAGCAAAAAAAAAAAAAAAAAAAAAGATGTACAGTATGTAGCCTATCTGATGAACTCTTAAAGCCTATCTTCGTGGAAAAAAGGTTAAATATTATTATTTTTAATGACATTCGTGTGCAATGGGGAGAATATTTTCCTATGAACCACAGCGTGTTTAACACAAACGATAAGTTCGGTTAAATTAAGTGAAATTAACAGTTTTGTTTTGATAGCTGGTAGCGTTATTCCTTCGTCGAAGTTTGAATCGATCTGTTTTTTTTTTTTGTTTTTTTTTGCACCTTTTATCCACACTAGTTCACTTTCTGTTAATTTATTTAAGTGTAGACAAAGCTTCCATGCATGATCTAGGTGCTTGCTGTGTGAAAAATCGATCGATAAACGGATATATGGCAAAGGAAGTGCATTTAAACTCGCTTGCGCGTGCACGCGAAGGGGAGTGCGATTTGTCCGGGGAGTCGGTTTTCGGTACAACACCGGACTATATCGGGTCTATCTTTAATAGTGGTTTCTGTTGCCATCTAGCGGTTGTGAAATGTAATTGCCTTTTATTTATTTAAAAATGATAGACAGACAGTCAAATAATATCGTAGATTGTGTATGTATGAATGTTATGTTTATGTGTGACAGCAAACATTATGCTGTGTGTGTGAAAACAATTTTAATTTTATTCTTATACAATTGCTGGTCATACGTGGACCAGATTTCCTCGATTTCGCTGGGTGGGCTAAAGCAGGCTGCACATTGTAAGATACTGGAGACAATAAAGACAGCGAGTGAACCTGCACGATAGCTGATTTTACTGAACAGCACACAAAAGCAGCTAAATGCTGATATGTATACAAAAAAGCACTGGCGCATTACACACATAGCCCGTCCACTTCAGAGCTAAATCGTGACCACATCGACCATGTCGTTAAATGACACATTGCACCTTGTAGATATTATTACCAATGCGAACATGATAGGATATCAACCATCTCATGCACTGTCTGGCACAAAAAATATACAATTAATTCGTTTTGACGGCTACAATAGCCGCCGTGTCTAAATATGAGCTAAATCGTGGCTACGCACAGCCTACACTTATAATATGACAAATAAAGCAATCCAAACACCTTGTCATCACAGTTGACTTTGCTTATATGATGGAATATCATACATCTCGCAAGTTATTTTGGAAAAAAAATACATTAAACCAGATTAAATGTTATTTGGGCTAAAAGTGGTTACACATAGCCGGTCTATATAGGTCTATATTTAACCTAGACGTTGAAATGACGGCTATTGCTTGCTGGGATGTTATCTTGTAACCCAGCCCCTGATGTTTCGGGCTCAGCCCCTGATGTTTTTAAAACCAAGAAACGCCCCTGTGTGCCGCTATTTTATAGTTCCCACAGGCCAATTAATGTCACGTGACCTCCCCGGAGACGCCATCTTTGAGGGCAAAAGCTGCTGTGTTTACAATGTTTTACCATACTGTCTATGAGTTTTACAAGCAAATTTCGAATATTTCTTTCCATTTATAATGTTACGAAAATCATGAAGAGACAAAGTGACAGAGATTATAAAGAGACTCTATTAACACAAGACAGAGAGAGGTACAATGCGAAAATTTCAGTCATAAATGGTGTGGATCCGTATGCGCTAACAAAGGAAGCACTGAGCACTGATTATGCAGCATTGCCTCAGATACAGTATTATCATGTGTATCATTATCTGGTATTGGCTAGGAGTTTTAATACATGTGAGCAATTCCGAGCCTGGAAATATGTGCATGAATATGAATATACACGGTATGAAAATAAATAAAACTCGCGTGCAAATTAATTAATGTAATGCGGAACTAACGTTACTTTATACGCGGGTTCTTTAGGGACATAATCTGAGATTGCCGTGCTGGAATGTGTGTGTGAGAGAGTGAGAGTCGCGGGCGCGATCGAACAGTGGAAACAATGTTGTTTTTGTATGTTTTTAATATCTCGTCATTTTGTTCATACAGGACATAATTCAAACTGCAAAGTGTTAACTTATATTTGTGTACACTCGCAATAAAAAACAACAAATTCTTGCGTGTTTTGGGGGAGTTTCTTTCCTGTTTATCCTCCCCAGCCATTACCTCCGTCGTTGTTCTGACAAAAGCTTAGTCTTCTCACATTCATGAAGTCTAATGACGGGTATACTGTAAAATCCAAATTTAACTGAACCTCCGACACGATTTAAACATCCATTGACCCAGCAGGAGATCACCATTTTCACTTTTTATCACGAAATTAACTCGCTTCAGCTTCTTCTACTATTGTTCTGCCCACAGAAATGGCGCCGGGTCGGCAAATGCTAAAAAACTAAATTTAACTGAACGATTGGAACATCCATTGACCCAGAAGGAGATGACCATTTTCACTTTTTAATCACAAAATTTCCGTTTCAGCTTCTTCTTCTCATGTTCTGCATTGTACGAATGTTGTGTTCTGCCCTCAGAAATGGCGCCGGGTCGGCAAATGCCCGTATGTTGTGACGTCATGTGGGAACTATGTCAGAGACAATGGCTGAGTCCCAATTCGCCTACTTATACTACGACCTAAAAGTATGTACTTTTTTTTGAGGAAAAAGTACATACTTTTGAGTGTGTAGCAAAAGAGTATGCACGTTCTGGGACATACTTCGATGACGTCATGCAACGTGAAAGAGAACGTGGTTGCTTAGTTACGCACACCATGACTGTTAACAAAACATTTTACATTTCATTCATTCTTATATGTCCAATATAACTGTATTTACTATTCCCATCTTTTTTTCCTCATAGTTTTTTCCAAAATACATTTACAATGTGTACTACCAAATTGAGGAGTGAAGCAGGGCGTCGTCGTAGATCAACCAAACGCAGGTCGTTTGTGAGGCGGCTGGTTCTGACGTTCATGTGCAATGTGTGTAACGAAAGCTAAAATATTTAAAGTTATAGTATAACTATTGTTTAACGTATTTTATACTTATGTATAATACTCAAAAATACCCCGATGAAAATGAACCATGCTTTTACTATAGTAAAAGTGTAGTAACCATGTTTCTTTGGTTGGATTGATAAAGTTAACATTTGTACAGCCACAGTATTACTACAAATAAGTCAGTGTGGTTAAACTATGGTTAGTGTAGTAAAAGGTGTTTATTTTCATAAGGGTTTATAGTAAGGTAACTTATAAATCTAAGGCAGAAACATCAGAAGAAATACATTAAAAAAAGACACTTGCATGACATTGTACTTTTTATTTCATCGGACCCTACAAGATAAACACGGTACTTTTTGGCACAACATAACCCCATTAATATTACGAGACAATAAAATATAACTTTAATAAGGGTTAAACATTTGAATTCTTACACTTAAAAACTGAGGGCGAATCACCATAGATACCACCATCACCACAAAGCTCCTCCCTCCCGCACGCAATGGGTTGTGGGCAATATTAGCCGTTAGAGTGTGCATTGATCTGCACTTCGAATTCTAACCGGAAATAGTAGACCATCCGGGTATCTTTGGAATACTCTTTTCAACATACTACGATTTGGGACGTACTAATTCTAGTTTCGCATACTATTTAGGACGGATAGTATGCGAATTGGGACTCAGCATATTTATATAAGAGACATGCCACTTCCTCAATCCTCAATAGAACTATACAAGGAAAACCCGTAACGGCAAAGATGGCGGCCGAGTGGCACGACTTGCCTAAAAGGACTTTGACTACCGTATGTATAGAGACAGAGCGTATTTAGGCCACGCCCACACCCAGGGGGAAAACAATCTAACCGTCTCCATTGACTTTGCATTGCGAGAGGCTGCCTCCTTGTCATTTCTTGCTTCTAACAAAAGACAGAAAAATGCCTAAAAGCTGCTGTGTGACAAGGTGTACAGCAAACAAGCTAAAAAAACCAGAAATAAGTTTTTATTAGCTCTCGACCCCAAAAAACGAGTGTTTTAGGGCATAAAAGTGGATCCAGGCAGACAGAGCGTCACATGTCTCATACTCTGAGAACTAACGTACGCCCGCTGGAGGAGACCGTAATCGGCGACACAGGATAGTTTATCTTACAGAAATATAATATATAAAACTGACATTTGGATATTTGACTTACCAGTGACCAAATGTTTAACTTACTGCACACGTAGTGTATTTTTAGTGCATACTGAGTGTCAGGATCCCACAATTTACCCATTCGATCCAGCCTGTATCCACTTTTATGTCCTCAAACGCTCGTTTTTTGGGGTTGACAGCTTATGAAAACGTATTTCTGGGTTTCTTAGCTTGTTTGCTGTACACCTTGTCACATACCAGCTTTTAGGCAGTATTCTGTATTTTGTTAGAAGCAAGAAATGACAAGGAGGCAGCCTCTCGCAATGCAAAGTCAATGGAGACCGTTGGGACTGTTTTCCCCCTCGATGGGCGTGGTCTTCAGATTATGACGCGTTGCGCTCTGTCTCTATTGAAGTCTATGGGAAGTCTGGTTTGTTTTCCCTTAAAAAGGGGCGGTTACGAAATTTACAGTTAAGTTCCCGGATGTGCCGGTTGTACTGAATCAGTTGCTAAGCACTCAAAGACGCCGCCGCTCACAACACTAAAACAGAGCAAACAGCATGTCAACAAACAACACATCGCAGGAGCTGGACGATTTCAGTGCCCTGTGCACTTTATTAGACCTTATCCTGCAGATCAATGCCTCCCTGCCGGAGCCGTCGAGTCCGCCTCGGGTGCTGGAGGAGAGGGCCCGGGTGCTGCAGGAGAGGGTGCAGGTCCTGGAGAAGAGAAAGCAGGTGCTGGAGGCTCTTCCCGCCGCCCTGCCGGAGCCGTCGAGCCCGCCTCGTGTGCTGGAGGAGAGGGTGCTGGTGTTGGATGAGAGGGCCCGGGTGCTGCAGGAGAGGGTGCAGGTCCTGGAGAAGAGAAAGCAGGTGCTGGAGGCTCTTCCCGCCGCCCTGCCGGAGCCGTCGAGCCCGCCTCGTGTGCTGGAGGAGAGGGTGCTGGTGTTGGATGAGAGGGACCGGGTGTTGGAGGAGAGGGAGCGAGTTTTGGAGGAAAGGGAGCGTGTGCAGGAGGCTCTTCCCGGCGCCCTGCCGGAGCCGTCGAGCCCGCCTCGGGTGCTGGAGGAGAGGGTGCTGGTGTTGGATGAGAGGGACCGGGTGTTGGAGGAGAGGGAGCGAGTTTTGGAGGAAAGGGAGCGTGTGCAGGAGGCTCTTCCCGGCGCCCTGCTGGAGCCGTCGAGCCCGCCTCGGGTGCTGGAGGAGAGGGCCCGGGTGCTGCAGGAGAGGGTGCAGGTCCTGGAGAAGAGAAAGCAGGTGCTGGAGGCTCTTCTCGCCGCCCTGCCGGAGCCGTCGAGCCCGCCTCGGGTGCTGGAGGAGAGGGTGCTGGTGTTGGATGAGAGGGACCGGGTGTTGGAGGAGAGGGAGCGAGTTTTGGAGGAAAGGGAGCGTGTGCAGGAGGCTCTTCCCGGCGCCCTGCCGGAGCCGTCGAGCCCGCCTCGGGTGCTGGAGGAGAGGGTGCTGGTGTTGGATGAGAGGGACCGGGTGTTGGAGGAGAGGGAGCGAGTTTTGGAGGAAAGGGAGCGTGTGCAGGAGGCTCTTCCCGGCGCCCTGCCGGAGCCGTCGAGCCCGCCTCGGGTGCTGGAGGCAGGCACGTGCACAGGTAGGAATCAACCTGTGCAGAGCACATGCCCTTTTTGCCCTTACCCACATAGCAAAATTTGTAATCACTTCCGGCCTTGGGCAGAAGGTGGGATCAGATGCAACAGCAGTAGTATAGAAGAGAGGTCAGTGTCCCAAACTGTTTAGACAATATTAATTATGTTAGCAAAACTTCATCAATAATGAAAACTGATACTAAAGAATAAATATTAAAAACATTTGTAGGGACTAAATTAGGGCTACAACGATTCATCGAGTTACTCGATTTACTCGATTACAAAAATTCCTCGAGGCAAAAACTCTGCCTCGAAGCCTCGTTAAATTCCTATGACGCGCACTATACGCGCAGGGATCTGATTTCACACGGACCGTTGTTCAGTGCTCAGGAAGCACAATAGCGCGTGATACATTTTGAATTTAGTTGGCGCGATGGCGGAGAGTAAAGATGTCCATAAAGTTTGGGATCGCTTCCTTCCAGCGTCGCTGAAACAAGGTAACGATTCTGTCCCCCGCATTTTTTTTAACCCAGCGCCAATATTTCCGCCCGTGCCGATATGATGTTTAGCTTTGATGTTTTAAAGTAGTAAATGTATTCATGTTCAACTGCAAGAGAGAATAGCCTAAAAAAGAACCCCTTCACACACACACACACACACACGCACCCTCGTCTCTCTCACGCGCCAGTCAGACCAATTGCGGCAATGCATCACATATGCTCAAACTTTTATGTAGCCACGCAACAATAATTTCAGCATGCATTCACTGTATACACCGGGACGTGATGGAGGAACAAATATTGCATTGCAGTCTTTGCGAGACCTTGTTTGTCACGTCTGCCAAATAGTTACAGACAACAACAAAAAATGAAACTCCCCAGCCTGCTTCTCCAAATCCACTCGTACTTTTGGGGAAGACATAATCGGCTACCAAAGTAATTGAGCATAGAACATTTTCAATTAACAAAAAAATATAATACTACAAAACGTGCTAATATACTTCAACTAGCCTAAGTGAGAAACAAAATGCTGTTCTTTTTAACATATTTGCAATAAAACATTCCCCTTTTTAAAGCTACACTTATTTTTTTATAAATTGTATACATTGTGTACCTGTTTGGCTTGATATTTTATATTCATTTAATTTATTTTTGTTCTCCGGTGGGTAATTTGCAGAAGGTGCAATCCTTTTTTTGTAATGTTGTATTAATAAGACAAAACTAAGGCCAAATGACCTTTACTATTTAAGTTTGTATTAATAGTTTTACATGTTATACATGTTTTACAGTATAAAGTTGACTTAACTGTATTGTTATATAATTGTTGGCACTGGCACTTATAAACACTAAATGGGTAAAAAGTACAATAAATAGGCTTAGTTTTGGAGCCAAATGTTGGAGTTGAAATAAATAGCTCTGTTTTTTTAGGGTTTTTTTGAGAAATAAAAGCCAAATGCTTGATTATTTTACAGCCACATCATTTTCGTTATGCATTATTTGTTTTGGTTGTTTAAAAACACACTAATTTTTTTATCCGATTACTCGATTAATCGATCGATAAAATGCTAGATTAATCGATTACAAAAAGAATCGATAGCTGCAGCCCTAGACTAAATACATCACCCTTATGTTCCTCAAAATACACTGCATGGCCAAAAAAAAAAAAAGTCACTGTTTGGATTTAAATAGGCAAATGCTTAACCCTTTAAAACCGGACGTGTCGTCGACGACACAGCCAACCAAACTGTTTTCATTTCACTGTAACTCTTCAACCGTTTGCACTATCAATATAATTCAAATAGTTCCTGGAAGTAGACATCATGAGCTTTTCGCCAATATACGGCTTATTACGGTAATGTCTAATGCCCGTCTGCAAATGACAACAGCGCGGGATGGAAGGATTTGAACAGAGAGAAACGACGCGCGGCAGGTTAGAGTGTTTTGGATTGCATAAAATAATAAAAGAAACGAACAAATACATGGCGAAAGAAGTGTTAGACAGCAGAAGAGGGGATTGGGATGATTTTTAATGAAATTTGGGAGGCGGATGGCCGTTACTCTTTCACGCATCTAAGCATGTAGTGAGTGCATGTGTATTTGCGCGTGCCTATGAATGCGTGCATTTTTATGTGTGCGTGAATGAAAAAAAGTGTCCTAAATGAAAACTGTGCATCCCAATGTCACAAAAAGACTTGTATATATGTATTATAGTTCATTTTTCAACTTTAAAGTGTTAGTTTCTTTCGTTCATGATTTTTTCTGTTTTTTTTCTAAATAAAAATCAGTAAATTTATTCTCGTTTTTTTTTTTTTTGTCTATTTAAATTCTATTTACAATCTCACCACACACAATAATGGTCAATAACTGTAATTTGTTGAAAGCTTATCTTTTTCTGAAAAAGATGACACCTTGCACATGAAGATAGCACATTGTTTTAGAATTGTACAGTAAAAAAATCAAATTATGTGAAAAACACCTATTTTAGCTTCAGGTTCTAAAGGGTTAAAAGAGTTTATGATTGGATCATCATTGCAGTGATTATTATGTTTCTATCATGTTATATGTTTGGGAACAGTTCTTTTAATCCTAATTGATGGAGTGTGTAGCTTTTCATTTCTTAAACAACTATGTAGGAAGACACAGCATGGTCATATTCCAGGATTGACAATGTGAAGATTCATCAGGCTCAAACTGTGAAAGAATAGTTGGGAGGTGCATTAAGAATAATTTCCACGTATGAATTGGCATCTCTGAATCCAGACCTTAAATGAATTGAAAGTTATGTTATGGGAGACTTTACAGAGTGTTTAACTCTTGCATTGTCAATACAAGATCTTGACCATAAATGTCTGCACCTCTCAGAAAAGCTTCACTCTCCATCAATTAGAATTAAAAGAACTGTTCCCAAACATATAACATGATAGAAACATAATAATCACTGCAATGATGATCCAATCATATACTTTAAGCATTTTTTTTAAGCTTTTTTTTTTTTGGCGAGGCAGTGTGTTGAACGAATATTACTAAATTAATCTTAAAAGTCTTACCAAAATTAACACCCTCTTCGGAGTCATCAGAAAGAGATTCAGCTGCTAGCAGGAGTTCTCCAACATCACTGGTGGTTGGAAGCTTTTTGCACTGCTGAATCACTTTTTTCTTGAACGCAGTCGTCCACTTCTCCAGTAGCTTGCCTGACACTCCTTCTCCAAACATCAGAACAAAGTCTTGCTCAATCTAAGAAAGGGAATCATTATTAGATATAAACCCTGAAGAAACTTATTTTTAGACAACAGCAATGCATTTTTAAAAATCCTTAAATATTTGATTATAAAGACTTTACTTACCAAACCTTTAACGTCTTTGAAACGTGGAAAGACTGTCAATATATCGCTTGACTGCATAGGGTCAAGAACCATGTTGCGGCGATAGTCGAATGTCAGTTTCATCTTCTTCTTGACTGCATCCTCATCAGCAGAATGGTTCATGAATGCAATAGCTTCCTTGATTTCATCCTCACTCAAGAGTCTCCGGAGTAAACTCTGACTCCCGTCTTACAGTTGGTCCACCAGACATCACCTCAGCAGACAATCCTTGTCCTGATGAATAAAGCATTTAAAAAGCTTCAACACTGCATAAAGAATACTATATACAGTTCATACTATAAAAAAATAAATAAAAAAATTGTACAAATTGAAATGTCACAGGCACAATGAGCTATGAAAAAAGGCAATAAAGGTAATTTCTGAATTTCATTCTGTACCTTCAAATGATGCTCTTCGTTCTTTAGCCAGGCCTCTCTGTATAGTTTTGATTCTCCATGCCAAGTACCCAGTGCCACTCTCACCATCATAGTAATGCTCCTTAGAAAGACAAAAATGTCTTAATTCAAGCGCAAAATACACCACCTGTATTGTGTGTGATCATCAGCATTTAAGACATGTCAACACAGAATTAAAATTTAAAAAAGGTGTGATACTTACGTATCCATTTTTGGACATGGGGTCACTGAGGTAAGGGAACAAGGACACAATTCCTCTGGCGTATTTTTCTTTAACCTGCCTTGGTGGTGATGTACTGTATAATAAAAAAAAAAAAAAAACACCTATCTTTAGCACAGGTTAAAAAAAAACAAGAAATGATAGAACTACAGTGAGAGATCATATACACTAGGGGTGGGAGAAAAAATCGATTCATCGATGCATCGCGATTCTCTCTCCAACGATTCTGGATCGATTCTGAGAATTTCAGAATCGATTCTGAACTTAGTTTTTAACCAGATATGCGATGACGCTGAGTTTGCTTTAGAAACACCCGTAATCTGCTTTCTTCTAATTCCTCACACACATACATACACCAGTCAAACTTTCCGTAA
Source organism: Rutilus rutilus (assembly GCF_951802725.1). NCBI lineage: Eukaryota > Metazoa > Chordata > Actinopteri > Cypriniformes > Leuciscidae > Rutilus > Rutilus rutilus. The sequence continues at coordinate 34,671,708 of NC_140230.1, forward strand.
AATAATCTTTCATAAGTTCGGAAAGGTTGAAGCGAATTACAAGGACATTCACAGGCTTCATTGCACAGGATGCGCTGTGAGAGACGCGCGCTTTGTTTGATGTTACGTTACACTTGAAGCGTGCTGTCTCGCCTTTCGGTATTTTCCTTACAAATGCTCTACGAAGTCATAATTTATGTGGTTTGGAATGCAGTGGACTTTTATATTTATAATATGAACCTTACCTCACTAACAGAGGCTGCTTTCCATTTCAAATGCTGACGCGCGCTTTGTTTGTGTAGACTGCTCGCGCATGCGGCTGTGCGACTCCGTGTAAGTGGTTTAATAGGCCTATACTTGTGCAAAATGAACGTGAACACAGCCAGTTATGTCTTAAGCGATTAAACGGATAGGAAAAAACACTTTACTTGCTATATGTCAAAAGAGATCCGTGCGTGAATGCAGCTTAATAGATCTCTCGCAGTCTATGATGTCATAGTAAAAAACAACTGTAAAGATGAAGAAAAATCACTCATAGTTCTTGAATGGAAAACGTTCAGATAATCTTAAATAGGCAACTGAAAGCACTATTTGTTTGTTTGTTTCTATGCTCCTCTTTATTATTTGCTACTTACTTGTATGTTTTGAAGTTATATTAGTTTAAAATTCTTAACATACAACTGGTTTAATTTTAATTTTATTTTTTTGTAATTTTTTTTTAAAAGTACTTAATTACCTATGTAAACTAATAGGGTGAGGGGAGGGGAGGGGGGAGGAGTAGATAAAGAATCATTCTGGAATTGGATCGGATCGTGAGGTGACTAAAGATTTCCACCCCTAACATTACATAGCCTACTGTGAATCGTTTTTTTGAATCGAAAATCGATTTTGAATCGAATCTTGAGCCTAAAAATCGTTATCGAATCGAATCGTGACATTTTCTGAATCGTGCACCCCTAATATACACCAGTTAAAGATATGCAGATTACCCATTCTTTTCTGTCAGGTCAGCTGCCAGGATGTTCACCATTTTCCTCCTCGTTTCATCTCCCAAAGTCTTAAATCGGTTGTATTCATTTATTATATGCTCCCCACCAGGTTTATGGACAAGAACGGATTCCACCAACTTAATAATAATAAATAAAAATAAAATAAAAAAGCATAAGTTTGGCATATTAAGTACAAAACATTACCTCAAACAAGATGTGTAATTAAAAAAAAAATAGGCTGTTTCAGATTGATGAATTTTAACTTTTCTTACTGTATCCTGTGAGTCAGTGGAGTCAATTGATGAACACAGGGACAGATTCAACTGCACAGGAGAGGCTTGTGGAGAGGAAGATTCCAAGTCTAGTTGCATATAGGGTGGTCAAAGTCTTCATGATACTAATAAATAAGCATTGAGAAATGTTCTAGAAAGTAATAAAACAAACACGAACCTGCACCATGTTTTATGGTGAGAACACCAACTGAGGGATCCTTAACAACATCCTCAAAAACATCATCATCCACCTCAGTCCCCGATTCATCAATAACCTTCACATTCTCGGGTACAGTTGGGACACCGAACTTTAAAAAAGCTGGAAAAAAAATGTATGCAAATTAATGAGAAAGGGTATACATTACAAGGTTGATCAATTACTTGCTGGTAACTCTTAACATCAGAGCAAATATAACATGTGACAGTATATTCTAAAATAAAATGACCAAATACCATACACACACATACATACAGTGAGGAAAATAAGTATTTGAACACCCTGCTATTTTGCAAGTTCTCCCACTTAGAAATCATGGAGGGGTCTGAAATTGTCATCATAGGTGCATGTCCACTGTGAGAGACATAATCTAAATAAAAAAAATCCAGAAATCACAATGTATGATTTTTTAACTATTTATTTGTATGATACAGCTGCAAATAAGTATTTGAACACCTGAGAAAATCAATGTTAATATTTGGTACAGTAGCCTTTGTTTGCAATTACAGAGGTCAAACGTTTCCTGTAGTTTTTCACCAGGTTTGCACACACTGCAGGAGGGATTTTGGCCCACTCCTCCACACAGATCTTCTCTAGATCAGTCAGGTTTCTGGGCTGTCGCTGAGAAACACGGAGTTTGAGCTCCCTCCAAAGATTCTCTATTGGGTTTAGGTCTGGAGACTGGCTAGGCCACGCCAGAACCTTGATATGCTTCTTACAGAGCCACTCCTTGGTTATCCTGGCTGTGTGCTTCGGGTCATTGTCATGTTGGAAGACCCAGCCTCGACCCATCTTCAATGCTCTAACTGAGGGAAGGAGGTTGTTCCCCAAAATCTCGCAATACATGGCCCCGGTCATCCTCTCCTTAATACAGTGCAGTCGCCCTGTCCCATGTGCAGAAAAACACCCCCAAAGCATGATGCTACCACCCCCATGCTTCACAGTAGGGATGGTGTTCTTGGGATGGTACTCATCATTCTTCTTCCTCCAAACACGTTTAGTGGAATTATGACCAAAAAGTTCTATTTTGGTCTCATCTGACCACATGACTTTCTCCCATGACTCCTCTGGATCATCCAAATGGTCATTGGCAAACTTAAAACGGGCCTTGACATGTGCTGGTTTAAGCAGGGGAACCTTCCGTGCCATGCATGATTTCAAACCATGACGTCTTAGTGTATTACCAACAGTAACCTTGGAAACGGTGGTCCCAGCTCTTTTCAGGTCATTGACCAGCTCCTCCCGTGTAGTTCTGGGCTGATTTCTCACCTTTCTTAGGATCATTGAGACCCCACGAGGTGAGATCTTGCATGGAGCCCCAGTCCGAGGGAGATTGACAGTCATGTTTAGCTTTTCCATTTTCTAATGATTGCTCCAACAGTGGACCTTTTTTCACCAAGCTGCTTGGCAATTTCCCCGTAGCCCTTTCCAGCCTTGTGGAGGTGTACAATTTTGTCTCTAGTGTCTTTGGACAGCTCTTTGGTCTTGGCCATGTTAGTAGTTGGATTCTTACTGATTGTATGGGGTGGACAGGTGTCTTTATGCAGCTACCGACCTCAAACAGGTGCATCTAATTTAGGATAATAAATGGAGTGGAGGTGGACATTTTAAAGGCAGACTAACAGGTCTTTGAGGGTCAGAATTCTAGCTGATAGACAGGTGTTCAAATACTTATTTGCAGCTGTATCATACAAATAAATAGTTAAAAAATCATATATTGTGATTTCTGGATTTCTTTTTTTTGATTATGTCTCTCACAGTGGACATGCACCTACGATGACAATTTCAGACCCCTCCATGATTTCCAAGTGGGTGAACTTGCAAAATAGCAGGGTGTTCAAATACTTATTTTCCTCACTGTACATATATATACACACATACATATACATATATATATACATATATATATATATACATATATATATATATATATATATATATATTTTTTTTTTTTATTATTATTATTATTATTATTATTTACAAATTCATTAAAATACTCAAATTAATTGAGAATCATGATTTTTTTTTCAAACTGAGATCATGGTTCACCCATGATTCTGAATAGACAACAAAATAACATGTAATTTACTAAAGACTCCAACAAAATGTTAATTGCTGCAGTCCACATTTTTTTTTAACTTGAATGAATTAATTAAATTAAATGTTTCTTTGCCGAATGAATCAGCCTTTTGAACTAATCTTTTGAATGAATGACTGGGATTTGATTTGGGACTACAGATGAAAAATAGCCTTTTGGCTAATTCTGGCTTTTTTAACCATGTTTGTTCATGTGTTTTATGAAATTGCACTGTCCCCTTTTAAATAAACCAATAAATCAAATCAAATTCAAGGACAAATACATGTTTTACAGTCTCTTGGCGCCATCTTGAGGCGTAAGGATGTAATTGGTAGCTATAATCTTAATTTGAAGTGTAAAAAAGGTGATTTGCTCGATTTTTAATCTCTACCATGGACATCAGTGCTTATATCCAGACATTAAACGTTTATCCCAGTACTTCAGTTATTAATTTTAATATTTGCAACACAGAAACAAGGATTCGAAGGATGCGTGTTTGAAACGACTGAAAAGCAGAACACATTTAAATCGAGAACACGATAATTAAACGATTCACCGCAGTAAAAGTATATATTTTTCTTACCAGGAGACAAATATTCCTTCAGGCTCAGTTCGGTTATTTTAACAAATTTTTGACCATCCCCAAGTTTCACCTTAACCAGCATGCTCTGTAATAGGAGACAGAGTTTTACACAGATGACAGTGGAAAAGGGCTGCTATTTATAACAAATAAATAAGAAACAAAATTCTGTTGCAACATGTTGCATACAGTATTTTTAAATAACGTTAACGTTAGCCTAACGTTAGCTAGGTCTTTGAATTTGAACATTGCCATTTTGACCGTCCCATAAAATCGGGCGGCTAATGCATTGCAGAAAACTCAACGTTCAAAAATAACAATATACAAATTATCAGGATATAACAATACCAACTTCAACCAACAGAAATACAAATTAAATAAGATTTTTGACATCATTCTAGATTAAATTACCACATTGTGACGAAAAAAATATTTCTCCACCACATGAACTCACCGCGAAGTTGTTCCATTCGGAGTTTGAACCTATCAAATTACACAAAGTTCATCAAACTACAACATATACAGTAATATTAACACATGTATTCACATAAAATGTTAAAATTATGTTTTAAAGTGTTACTTAAAAGAGCTTACCATTTGGTGCGATGTAGAAGAAAATGGCGACAACCACGAGGAAATTCAAGTCATCTGGGGTGCGTTTCCCGAAAGCATCGTTGGCCAACTATGGTCGCAAGTTCCGTCGTTACCAATAGAGTTCAATGGGCATTGCGATGAACTTGCGACCATAGTTGGCCAACGATGCTTTCGGGAAACGCACCCCTGGTTAGGTTGAGGGGCGGAGCTTAACTGTGTAAAGTTAACGAGGCATCGCCTCAAGTCAAGTGGTACTCGATGCAGAGCCAAATGGGAGGAGCTAGAGCTCCATTTAGTGGGAGGGGCCGCGCATGCGCAGGTTAACTTTCTCGCTATCAAAGAGTTACGTCACGATCTTTTCCCGCAGCGTTGCATTCCGGGAAGGCGCCGCCGTTTTAGGTGGTAATTCTATCAGTTGCCATGGTTAGAGCTGGATACTAGGCTACTTAAATAGGCCTTATGTCATTAAATGTAGGCCATCTACGATAGACTAAATATTTTTAACGTTAGTCGTTCATTTAAGCAATGACTAATATCGCACGTTAATCAATCCTGTGTGCAGTTCAAGCATCAAGCACCGGCAAAAGTAGGCTAATGATAATAAATGTGTCTAAAAAAAATAAAGCATTTTCATTATGTATTAATAGGTACAGTATCATAACACTGAACAACTCAACAGAAATCAGATGATTTAGATTAATTCACAAATAACACACACGTAAATGCGGTGGACAAAAAATAAATAGGGGTGCACTATCTAAGCTTTCACAGCCTTTTAAGTCTAGTAATTTACATAATAATAGCAGACGCTTTTGTCCAAAGCAGCTTTAAAAGTGAGGAAAACAACGAAATCGTTATAAAGATAAAATAATACATAGATAAAAAGTTTCAACCGTTTTTAGAAAACACACACACACACACACACACACAGTGTGAGCAATGTTCTTATTAGGTGTTTACGCGTTTGTCACAGAAACGATAAATATTATATTAATATAATATATTATATTAATATATTCATTTGCTTCTCTTTGCTGTAGCTTTCGACAGTCTGTATAAATATATCCCAGATTTCTTTGTCAAATCTATTTGTACAGTCAATCTCAAAGCTCTTTCCCATTTTAGATGTGTTGTGTGTGTTTTTCGTGGCATTCACGGAACGCTGAAAACCAATGCTACTACTCAGTGGGCGTAACCGCAGTCACTCCGGCCGGCAGTGACGTCACACACATATCATCTCATTCCCTCTTCTCTTGGTTGAGTAACCCGACTCCCGAGGCGTCGCGTTTTACAGAAGGGCTGGATTTGGTTTAGACTAGAGGATGGGCTCTTCAGGGCGAGACAAGTGTTTATAAGAATTAAACTTAGTGACTCAGCAGATCATTCTTTCACCTCTGGGGAAACATCATCGTTCCTGCTAAAAAAAAAAACTCTAGGTAGCCTAGTGCTTGAATAGAACAGATTTTTTACATTACACTTCTGTACGTGTAATGATTAAAATGATGCAAAAACTACTTTTCTAGTACTGTACTGTCATATGAAAGATAATGCATGGATTTATGTTTTCTTAGACAAGCATGTGTTGTTGTTTACACAGGAAATGACAACGGAACTGAGCAATGAGCAATTTTCACTTCTGTTATGCTGATCATATATTTCTCTCTCTTACTGTCTAGCTTGTGAAAATGGAGTCTTTGACTGCAGCAAACACACAGTTCTCCCTCAACCTGTTCAAGAAGATCAGCGGAGGAAACGCATCAGGAAATGTGTTCTACTCTCCTGTCAGCATCTCCTCGGCTCTGGCCATGGTGTCGCTCGGTGCAAGAGGAAACACAGCGGCTCAGATGATTAAGGTGATCTCACACAATATACTTTTAAAAGTGGGTGACGGAAAAGTAAAAGTAGACTGAGACAGAGGGACCAGGAAGTGATGCAAGCCTTTGCATGCATTCCAGATTTTAAAGGGGTCATGAACTGTTTTGATTTATTGTTTTATAATGTTTGCTGGGGTGCACTTATGATGTTAGTATGATTTTTACATAAAAAAAATGTCATAATTTATAAATAAAAGGCATTTTTTTCTACTCTTCTTTTTCTTCTTCTTCCTCTTGTTAATGGCCGCTCACTCAATAGGAGTATTATCGCCACATACTGTATATCTTACATGGGTATCTGTAATCTGTATTTTTTGTTTGTTTAATGCCCCACCCACCCTCTGCTGGCGCTGTATGTTCAGCTCCTCCAGCTTCCACTCTTTCCCCTCAACTTCCAGGATGGGCAGAAGCATCACGATTCCCATACATGCTCTAATCCTGTATTCATTAAAAAGGTTAAAACAGCCCAATATGACTGAGAATCTCTCAAACCGTGAGATTTACTGGTCGTTGATCATCATATTTGTTACATTTAAAAAGTACATGCTCTGCTGTTTCTAAAACATCACATTCATCACACATACCATTTTCATGCTTCCCCATTATTTATTGCAAGTGTTGAGTTCAATCCTGTGCTTTTTCCTACCCTGATGTTAGCCTCTGATTTGAACGCTCTGTTTGAAGGGGCGTGTCTGCTGTGAGACTTCAGTGTAAACGCCCACAGCTGAGTATTACATGTGGGACTCTATCGTAAAACGTTTAGCACGTTTTTTACTATTACAGCTCTCAAGGTTAATTAATCGTGTTGTTTGTTGATATTATATTTAGATAGCGTATATAGCCAGAGATGGCGAAAGTGCACACATCCTTCACTAAAGCAGAAGTGCAGATACTCAAGTTTCAAGTAGCCATTACTACTACCTGTTTTTAGTGTCGCGCTGGTAACTGGACCTCACATCCGATTGATGCTTTAATACAAAAGAACTTACATTTCAAATTTTGTTAGCTAATGAATGTATCCAGGCTGAACAACCACCATGTAATACACAAGCAGAGAAAAGACTAGGCTGATGAAAAAAAACTATTTGCCATCCCTTAGGCCACATCATAGATTGTAGGGTGATTCTGCCTCATCTTTACAAGCTTTAAAAATGACAAAATTGAGGCGAGTTATACTGTAAATTCTATTTAAGTACAAACAGAAAGAAAATCAGAATGCAAGCATAATTTACACTTCACCTGGTTTTACAGCATATGGAAACTATCTGACTAAACCTGTCAGGTTTCAGATGACCGCTTAATACTGGAGAAATTAACAGTAGAGTACACATTTCCTTAAAAAACAAAACAAAAAGTATTTCTTTAAATCAGTACATGCTCAAATTGGCGACATTACATGGAAACATTCACTGGCCTATTCACTGGCCTAAACAATTTGTCCTAAAGACTGAATGTGTGTGCCATCAGCACCAGCAACATGTGGCAACATCCCTTATACAAACACTGAGAAACAAAAGTTTAGGGAAAAATCCTTAGCCGCTCCTAAATCTGAACCCCTGCGAATCCCTTCAAAAACTGGGCATTAACTGTCAAACACAACCTTTAAGTGCTTTCTTAAATTCAACGGCGAATTCTTGAAAGCCAGCACTTTGTGCTTTTTAGGTTGACACAATTAGCAATGCATTCGCCAGGAATCCTTTTTAACGTAGACAATTACATAATCTCTCTCATATATGACCATGCGTGATCAGGAATGTCTCTATTCTCAGTCATGTCGACATCTTTAACTCCCTCTGTCTCATCCATAAGGTTAGCTATTCTTCTTGTTGTCTTCTGCCTTGCTCCAAGTGAGCTTATAGCCTACGTCTGTGGTGCGTGATAGTCAAGAAAATCATACACCAATGGGGGAGTCATGTTTTCTGTTGGAAAAGGCGCGCAATGACAAGAAATAGTATTGATCATGCCTGCAAATACAGATTAGAATTAAAGTAATGAGCCAGGTTTGAAAATATAAGTAGAAAGTACAGACATTTGTGTAAAAAATGTGAGTGAAAGTAAAAAGTTGTCAGAAAAATAAATAGTGAAGTAAACCGATACCAGAAAAATCTACTTAAGTAAAGTAACACAGTATTTGTACTTCATTACTTCCCATCTCTGTATATAGCATTTACATTTTATATATGTAAAAATGCTTTCACTAACGGGAAATTGTTTCCTGAATGAGATCTAATCTGTAGCTGCGTCTGAAATCACAAACTGTCTGAGTATGTATACATTTTAATTTGAATTTACTTTGCGGGCATTAAAAAGCATGTTATATTAAGTATGAATGTGTATTATGAATGTAATCCAGACGTACTACATCCACCATGTTGTTACTGTCACGTGACCAACCAGCGTCAGTTGCGTCGCTTCACTGCTATTCATAATCTTCTCCCGTGGCCTCATGGGATAGTAAAGTGTCCATCGAATGTGCACTTCAGAACCTTGGAAGTAGTAGTAGGTCATCCGGGGACTTTTTGCCTACTGTGTTTCAAATACAGTGCATACTAATCCAGACTCAAAACACTTCTGTTTAGCTGTGCATTTACTGAATGAGCACTGTGCCACTGTTCGTCCGACTGTTTGTACTGTATTTTCTTTTCTTTTTTATTCAAAACTGTTTTAATTATTCTTATTTCTTTTGATTATTTTATTTTCTTCTATGTAAAGCACTTTGAATTACCGTTGTGTATGAAATGTGCTATATAAATAAACTTGCCTTGCTTTACTCTTTTGGCATTGGGAATTATTCGATTCTGGACGCACCACATGTAAATTGAGTTCCAGGCATGGCATAAACTGTAAAGTGCCAGCAATTAATCACTCTTTCCACTCATTAAAATGAGCATTTGAGAAGTGCATTCACAATGTTTAAGTTATCTTTATTAACTCTACCATATCAATGCTGTGTAGGTCCTGGGCTTTAACAATGAACCACCAATGATGGAGCAAACCCAGAATCCTCAGACTCCTGCTGAACTCAAGGTTTCGTATGAATATTTACATCAAACACTAACCCAGTTAACAGGGAATGTTCTCAGAACTTTAGCTAACATTCTGTCAAGGTTCTGTTGCATGAACAGCTGTATTTACTGTAGAGATGCATGTATCCTTTGGGTTCATCTGATTCAACTGATTAAATCTGATATTGTTGATGCAAACAGAAATGTCCAGAGGAAAAACCTGAGGACCAAATTCATTCCAGCTTCAGCAAGTTCATGAGTGATCTGAACAAACCAGGAGTCCCGTATGTGTTGAGTCTCGCCAACCGCCTCTACGGAGAGCAATCCTACCAGTTTGTTGAGGTAAGACTCTGTTTATTCACTGGAGGTTCTGGAAATGTTCTCAACTCTAATATCACTTCAATCGGTTTGCTGTATTACAGAAATTCCTCAATGACGCAAAAAGCTACTATGAAGCCGGACTGGAGAAGGTGGACTTCGAGAACCAATCAGAGGCTGCTCGTCTCAACATCAACCAATGGGTGGAGAAAAAAACACAAGGTGAAATCCAGCATAAACTTATTCTCAATTTGAAACTTATTCTACACTCTTACAAAAGTTGTTTTATGTTTTTTGAAGCACTTTAGATTCAGTGAAAATGTCTTTTCAAGGGCCATGTTTGGCTTCATGGGTTCTTGAGTTGAGCTTTATAGTAACAATATCAAACCAACCAGTTCAAATCACTGCTCAAAGTGAACAATGTCCATTTGTATTTTAGAGAAGATCAAGGACTTGGTGCCACAGGGAGCCATCGATGGGATGACGAAACTGGTTTTGGTGAACGCCATCTACTTCAAGGGAAACTGGAAGGACAAATTCCCAAAGGAAGCCACCAGAGATGGGCAGTTTAAGCTGAACAAGGTGAGATTTCATGCTCTTTTTTAGTATTATTTTACTAATATTTGTAACAGTCATGATGAAATATGAGGGGTTATAATGTGTTTCCATTAATGTTTGGCAGAATCAAACTAAACCAGTGAAGATGATGTATCAAAAGGAGGACTTTCCTCTGGCCTTCATCCCAGAGATCAACAGTCAGGTTCTGGAGCTGCCGTATGTCGGGAATAATCTCAGTATGTTGATCATCCTTCCTAACGAGATGGAAGACGACACCACTGGCCTTCAGAAGGTGATTTAAATGCTTAATTAGCCAGCCGTGACCAGTCAGATGTTTACTTGTGGAGCAGTTTTTATTTGGACTATTTCAACTATTCATCTGACATGTCTCTCTTATGATCCAGCTTGAAAAGGCACTGACCTACGAGAAGCTCATGGAATGGACCAAACCAGAAATCATGCGTAAACAAGAGGTTGAAGTGTCTCTGCCCAGATTCAAGATGGAGGAAAAATACGACATGAAGAGTCTTCTGATCAGCATGGGAATGGAGGATGTTTTTGACCCGCAGAAGGTGAATCTTTCAGGCATGTCCTCCAATAACGACCTGGTGGTGTCGAAGGTGATCCATAAAGCCTTTGTTGAAGTCAACGAGGAAGGAACCGAAGCGGCTGCAGCCACCGGTGCCGTCATGATGGCATGTTGTTATACCGTCCCGCAGGTCTTCAACGCAGACCATCCTTTCCTTTTCTTCATCCGACACAATCCAACCAAGAGCATTTTGTTTTACGGACGCTTCTGCTCTCCATGAGTGAGTCCTGCTGCATGAGACGCTTCCAGCTAGTTTAGGTGATGATCTGGTTAAAATGAGTAGAGGAGACTCGGGACAACTACTACAAATCAACCTGTCATATTTTGGTTTAAAGCGGGGCTCAGTAACTTCGGGATTTCTTTGCAGTATTCTCGCTTTTTGCTCGCAGGTTTCTCTCTAGAGCTCCCCCCACAGCTTCGGAATAGATATTTGACAACACTGTTGTAAAAACTCGTTGGCTATTCTCAGACACCAGAGGCTAGCAGATCAACGACATCAAAGCAGATGGGATATTCTTTAAAACGTCTTCTTCATTCGGGTTCGAACAGCGTGAGGGAGCGCAATAATGACGGCATTTTAGCAGATTTCTTTTGGCCGTAAAGCAATTGTTTACATCGCGAGACCTGATATCACGCGAGACTTCCTGACGCGGCGGCCGGCGGCCCGCCGCCCCAAAGTTGCAAGTGCGTATTTTCCACTCACGGGCACCAGGGGGGTGCGAAACGACCACCATTCAACCCGAAATAAGTAATATAACCATTCCAATGACTCCGAAGCTGTTCAGTTAAGGTAAAAAAAGTTACTTAGTTCACCTTTAAGAAACATTTATATGTGCCAACAGATCAGTACCTATTGCAATTTACATGAGAAAGACTTATTAAATTAATAGTATAAATCTGTACAAAAACTAAACCATAAATGTTACTTTAAATAATATAAACATTAACTGACATAAAAAAAAAATAGAAAAAAGGGTAATCTAATTGAAAATATTACCAAAAACTATAATAGTATATCAATAATAATAAAAATTAGGGATTACTCAGTATCGGTATCGGCTCCGATTTTTGGCGGATCGGGTATCGGTCAGACAAGGCCGATCCAAATCCGATATTGTGTGTTTACTATTCAGTGTTATTGTTAAGCCCCACAAAAGGCACACAAACATTATAAAGCACCATACGTTTTCGTGCACAATATTATAAGTGTTCTGAAGCCATTATATAGTATAATGTGAGATATAAATTAATATTTAAGTCGTTAAATTCAAGATCACGTAAATGTTCCCTCAGCTGCGCTGTCAGTCATTCAGCTTCAGCATTCAAACAGCGCGTCACGTTCGGTTAGGACAGTCAACACGATGAAACTCTCTCCAAGATGATTCAATGTTACTATTATTATACTTGATCTGTAGATAAAGGTCTATGGTTTCGCATAAAACAACTTTATCGTCCTTAACTTTAACGCTGTACCTTAATCATGTTACTTTCTACTGGGTGTCTGTTAGATCACAACACTGGAGTAAAGTCAGTGCACTGTTTGTTCTTCACGCGCACAGTTACTGAAATTTAAAACTGTTAAAAGAAAATGCTGAATAGACTATTGCATAGATAGATACTGTATAATACACTACGCATCAATATGTATTTTCTTTGTGCTTTGTTCAATGCGGACTCGACGTGCTGCGCGCTGTGACTCATGTTGCTTCAAGCGCATCATTCTGCGCTCGGGATGTGCATAAGCGCTCTGTGCCGCACTGTGTTGGAGTCTTTCATATCATAATACAGTGACGAAATTAAAGATTATTAATAGCCGTTCTTGTTCTGTCCTATCTATCATATGTTGCTACCTCATTAAACAGCTGTGCTATACATTTAAAAAATGTCTCAATTTTAATTTTTATCTTGTTTTTCATGAATGTATTTTACAACAATACAAAGAGCAATGTGTAAAGTTTTACCAGATTTAGTGTTACACTTATTGTCTCTAATTTGTTCCCCACTAAACATTTTTTTTCACAAAATGTTCAGATTTTATACAATTATTGTGGACTCGTGATTTTTCTAGACAAAATTTTACTGCTGAATTATCCATAACCTAGTTTATAAAAGCATTTATGTCAGATTATGATCATATATATATATATATATATATATATATATATATATATATATATATATATATATATATAATTTTTTTTTTTTTTTTTCAGTTCTTATTATCAGTTCAACACAGAGTTGTAGAAATTCTACTTGATTAAAAAAAACTGTGCTGGTATCGGTACACTCTAAAAAATGCTGGGTTATTTTTTAAACCCAAATGCTGGGTTGAGCATTTTGACTATGTTGCTGGGTTATTTTCTCAGGAATCAGCTGACAATGACCCAGCATTTGGGTTTGTTTTGGAAATTTTGACCCAGCGCTTACCTCCTCGCGAGTCGCGCGCGCCGCTTTTGTCCACACTGTTCAAATCACTATTCACTACGTCAACAGGAGGACGAGAGGTTCAAGCAGGAGCGAGCATAAAGGTGAGCAACCCTGTTTTATTAAAACTATCCTAAAGTTAAGTAACGTTAGTCAAAGAAGTCAGAAAGTCAACAAGAAGTTATGTTGAAATGAACTATGAATTTTTGACGACGGACCAAATGCTCTAGTCTAGATTTTGCGTCTGTCGAACTAGCGACCGTTATGCTAACGTTACGTTACACATAACATTCATTATTTTTACACGGTCTGTCATCAATTATTCCAATTATAACACGGTCACAATGTTTGAGTACAGTTGTTGGTGTCCGTTTTATCTCCAGAAATGTTGCGGGTTACTTGACTCGGCGGTGTTGGATGGATGCAGTGTAACGTCACTGGCTAGTGGCTGGATATGCTAAAGAAGCTGTAAGTCTAACGTTACCTATTATTTAACTGTTTTTGTTAGTCATTTTCGAAAGGTAGCTTTACATAAAATATTTTCTTATGCTGCAGTATGTTCTCTGTGTTTGGGTGCGTGCGCCTTAGTTCAATTTGGCTAAGCATTTCTGCAGAAAACAGTGATGTCATCGTCCAGCTCAGTACAATTCTTATCAAAAACTGTCTTTGTTCATTTGAAGTCAGTTCAGTGTTGCTTCAGTTACGTTCAGAAACTATGTGAAGATAATCAAAGTAGTTACTGAAGTACAATTTGGTCTTAAACCGGCTCTGAAAAAAAGAGTCATTCAGTTCAGTTCAGTTATCTTCTGATATTGTCAGTGCAATTAAATCAATAATATTGTTGAAAACTAAGTGCCCCTAACTAAGCAAGCCAGAGACAACAGTGGCAAGGAACCCACACTCCATCAGGTGACAGAATGGAGAGGAAAAAAAAACGTAGGAGGAACCAAGCTTATGTATTAAATAGCCTAATACAATTTATTATTTTGGTTTGTCATGCAATTTGGTTCACAATCATTAAAATAACTAACTATGATGATCATTGAATCGTGAATGAATAAAAAAAAAAAAAAACTGTCAGGAAGAATAGTCAAGTCAAGTCAAGTATATTTGTATAGCGCTTTTCACAATACAGATTGTATCAAAGCAGCTTCACAGTATTAAATTAAAATAATACAACAAGGTTTGTTTCTAGTGGAATTTATTGATAAAATCAAATTAGATATCCCCAGAATATCCCCAACTGAGCAAGCCAAAGGCAACAGTTGTTAAACATTAACAACATTTATTTATTATTTTTACTTATATCTTGAAACTGCAATCAAATAAGTCAATGGGCGCAATGCCCTCAGGCGATTGTTATACCGATAGACTAATACATTGGAATGAATAAAAAATATTCTATGAAATATCTACAGGTGATTTTATAAAATATTGTTTTAATTATCCACAAAATTAACATTTCTTCTGTTTACAGTCTTGTGAATTAACAATAGTTAATTAAGCTGTTAAAAAATATTTTTTAAGTAATGATTCAATAAAATGATTTATATATATATTTTTTTAATTAACTGGAGCCAGCATAAAAATTAATTTTAAAAGCATTGTATAAGACATGCTAACTTTGTAAAGATATTACTAATCAGATGTTTCCTTCTTTTCTTTTACAGCAATGGACATTTTTGTTCAACAAAAACTCCTCAACTGGAATCTTGAGTGCCTCATTGAAAAATTGCTGGTAAATATGTGATGAACAATTTTGCATTTCAAATTCTCTTTCTTTGTAGGTAATCTTTTTTTCACAGTTGCATCCAGTGCCAACCCTAACCCTTTAACAGAGTTTGCTACACCATTCACAATAAATAAGCTCAAAAACATGAATGGCCAATTTACATGTACAAGTACCAAAGTACAAGCACATGACAAGACTTAATGTCAAACCATGTAGGGTGAATTTAAACCAGTTATATTGTAGGGCTGGCATAGGCTACCACTTCTGTGCTTAGTCGTTGTCAGTGTAATTTCATAGATAGCCTTGCTTGTTTGCCCCTTTCTTGGTTTAAGGCAGTGGTTCTCAAATGTCCTGGGACCCCCCATAATTTTGGATGTCTCCCTCATCAGACACACCCAATTTAAATTTTGCAGTCTGTACTAATGAGCTGAATCAGGTGTGTTAAATGAGGGAGAGATACAAAATATGCAGTGGTATGGGGTCCCCAGGACGGGTTTGAGAAGCACTGCTTTAACCCCTTCCCCATCACCCCCAATTTTGGCAAGTGCTGCATACATGAAATGCCCAAAATAAAAAGGTTACTGCTCATAAGTAATTCTGAATAGAAACATAACACACATACATTTAGAAAGCCAACACTTGAGAGTTTATAGTTCAAGACTCAAAATTAACCAGACTGTTATTAATATTGAGATATATAAGCTCAAACATATTTTGAACTAAAATAATCTGGGATCACCAGTGATCCCTGACTGGTAAGGGATAGCTCACCTGAAAAGGAAAATTCTGTCGTCATTTACTCACCCTCATGTTATTACAAACCTGAATGACTTTCTTCTCCTGAACACAAAAGAAGATATTTGAAAAAATGTTGGTAACAAAACAGTTAACAGTAGCCATTGACTTTTATAGTACTTTTTTCCTATTATGGAAGTCAGTGGCTACCGTCAACTATCTTGTTACTGACATTCTTTAAAAAATCTTTTTGTGTTCAGCAGAAGAAAGAAACTTGTACAGGTCTGGAACAACGTGAGGGTGAGTAAATGAGGCAAGTAAATTTGACATGAGGGTGAGTAAATTTGCATTTTAAGGTGAACTATACCTTTAATAACACTAAATGTTTTCAGATTACCACAGTACGTATTTAACTGTTATATATTTAAGCTAATTTCACTCATTCTAAGTTGACCTTAGTTAGAAATGCACTTTGCTTAATTTAAAAGCTGATGACCGAACAAATTCTAATTTGCCATTTTTCTATTCTTAGATTCCAAAGGCATACTAGCACTTACAATCCTGCCTGTCATTCTTCCCCCGCCTGTGTACAAGATTGGCCACAAAACCTTTCGGCCAACTATTCAAGAGGCAAGAACCTCATTCATTGATGTACAACCGGTAAGTAAAACAATAGGGGACAAAAAGAGCAGGCTCATTTCTTTACACCTGTTTGTAGGGCTGCACGATAAATCGTTTTAATCGTTTATGGTTATTGCTGCTTGGATCTGACACGCATTTAATTTTCTCACAACTCTTTAAAGCAGTGGTTCTCAACTCCAGTCCTCGGGACCTACTGCTCTGCACATTTTGTATGTCTCCCTTATTTAACACACCTGAATCAGCTCGTCAGGAGAGACTCCATGAACTGATTTGAGTGTGTCAGATAAGAGAGACATACAAAATGTGCAGAGCAGCGGGTCCCGAGGACTGGAGTTGAGAACCACTGCTTTAAAGGATTAGTTCACCCCAAAATGAAAATTTACTCACCCCAATGTCTTCCAAGATATCCATGTCTTTCTTTCTTCAGTGGAAGAGAAATTAAGTTTTTTGAGGAAAACATTTGAGGATTATTCTACACAGAATGGACTTTAATGACAACCAACTATCCCAACATTCAAAGAAGGTTCAAATGTCCGTCTCAATGCAGCTTCAGAGTCTCTACCATTTAAGTCCATTCTGTGTAGAATTGAAATGAAATGTTTTCCTCAAAAAAACTTAATTTATTTTCCACTGAAGAAAGAAAGACATGGATATCTTGGATGGCATTGGGGTGAGTAAATGATGAGGAAATTTATATTTTGGGGTGAACTAATTCTTTAAGTTAATTTAAGACGGTATTTAACTAATTTAAGACTGATCTTATGAAAACCTAAGACACACTTTTAAATAATTATCTGTGTCTGATATTGTCTTTTCCTCATTTAGTCTGGAACCAACATGGTGCTTTTTACCTGGAAAGGCAGAGAGAAGCAAAGCCCTTCCCCTTTGTCTTGGAGCTTGGAATGGCTGGACAGTTTTTTGGTGAATGTGGAAACTCTGGAACAGTTGACTCAGTTTTTTTATTTTTTTATCTTTTTGTGAAGATAATTTTTAGCTAGGCTATTTGACAGTTTATAGGTATAGAGTTTCATGTTTTTATTTTGCTACACATGACTAAATGATTGCTTATTTAAAATGAATTGTAATGTATGTACTGTACTTACTGTTTATACGCAGAGTTTTTATGTGCCTCCCATTTTTGCTGCACAGGACTAAATGATTGCTTATTTAAGTGAATTGCAATGTATGTACTTATGTGTTTTTTATTGTATTCTTTGTGAAGAGAATCTTTAGCTATGGGCTATTTTACAGTTTATAAGTGTAGAGTTTTGAATTTTGAGAATCTTACCATTTTATAATCTTTTAACATACCAACATTTTAGCACAAATGATTTTTGTGGGCCTCCGTTTATGTTGCAGATGTCTAACTGTTTTTTTAACATGAATGTATTTGATTATATTAATTTCCTGGAATAAACACTTTAATTGAATCAATAAACAGTAGTGTTATTATTGTTATTAATATATATATTTTTTTATTATTATTATCTAAAATGAATAACCTGTAGCATGGGGGTTGTTTGACCCAGCACTGATTAAAAACAACCCAGCGGATGGGTTAATGTATAAAAACCCAACCTGCTGGGTCAAAATAACCCAGCATGTGTTCTGTCCAATATTTACCCAGCGCTGGGTTGTCAAATAACCCAAATTGGGTTGTTTTTAACCCAGCATTTTTTAGAGTGTACGAATCGGTATCGGCCGATACTCAGAATTTTTTGTATCGGATCGGATCGATTCTGAAAAAATGGTATCATTGCATCCCTAAAAAAAATGTTACAAACTGCTCAGAAAGGCTGAGGATCCAAACGCAGTAGTTTATTAAAGGGTAATCCTATGGAAGTAAAATAATGCCAAATGTTTTTGAAATAAAAAAGCCTGTTGAATTGCACTTGAAAAAAATATGCATTGCATTAACCATGCTTGCATTTTAATGCATTGTATTTTTAGGGCTTGCATATTTATGAGCTGAAATTCAACATGGTTGAATATTTAAGCTGTGAATATTTCAATTCAAAACACATTTTCATTATTAAAAAATCAATAATCCATATTCACCTTTTAATATTTCACTTCCAAAATATTCAAACTGTTTAAAAATACAACCTATAATATTCAACAGGCAATTTTCAGTCAATTTTATTTCGCTTTGCAAATTCGCTTCCACAGATTCAGTGGTTCAAATTCGACAGTAAATTCAACATTGACATCCAGGAACTGCAGGAAAAGCAGTGGATTGCCGAGCATACTCTCCATCTGCTGTTAGTCTCCCTCACCAGCAGGTGGTGCAAAAGCGCGTGTTGTTGACGAAGACCAGAGCAACAGTTAAAGCAAGCCATTACGCATGCTTACGAAATTCAAAACCATAAATACAGTTTCGGCGCTGTGGCGTGAGATCGCTCAAGAGAAGCAGCAGCGCAGAGCGCATATGATCTTCTCTTCCGCCTTAATAACACCAGTTACAGCGCGAAATAAACATGAATGAGCTTCTGAAAGTGTGTTAAAAGGTAGAGTACAACTTATCGAAATCCGTATCATGTGACATGGAATCGCTCAGTGTTTCAACCATGGAAAGACATCAGTAAATCAGCTTGTAAACAATGTCACATTTACCTCAGAAAAACCATATCCAGTGACCATAAACTCATTAGTCAGCTTGAAAAATTAACTCTAGAGATGAGCATTTTGCTAAATATATGCACCATATTATAGCCTACACTATATGAAGAGTTCAGATGCAAAAGCCTCTTAAGTGCCATCTGCAATTTTCTTCTAGAATGATCATTTTTATCAAACTCGTATATTTAAGTTCAATAATTTCACTTAAATGACAATTAATAGGTAATTTGCATTGCCATTTAAGTGAAATTATTGAACTTAAATATACGAGCTTGATAAAAATGATCATTCTAGAAGAAAATTGCAGATGGCACTTAGAGGCTTTTGCATCTGAACTCTTCATATATATATATATTATATATATATATTTTATTATTATAATTTTTAATGTTCTTCAATATTTAATGCTTGTTTGAATAAATCTGGCAAGTTTTTATGACAGCCACCATTTAAATGTTTATATTTTATATAACTGTATTATTATAAAAAAAAGTGAAATCGAATCGAATTGTGAAATTTGTCAATACCCAGCCCTACTACTGTATATGTAATCAAATCTCAGTTTAAAAGAAACATTTATGAGGTTACATATTACGTGTATGCATTCACTGTAACAGTATTTTCAAAATAAATGAAATAAATCTTTAAAAAAATTCAATAAAACCTGCTTTATTTGAGTTTTTATTGTAATTTTTTTTATTGTAAACAGCTGTTACAAATGAACTGGTCAAACTGGTGCAAATGAAACTCGAAGAAAACTGGTTTCTGAAAAGAGTGTTGAGGGAGAAAACACGGAAAGAGAGGAAATGAATCTACCATTTAAATTACTAAAATAAGTTAATTTTTATGAATGTCACATCAGGGTGTATATATGTTGTAATATATATTTAAATAGTTATTTATATTTTTACCATTTGACAATTCTGTTTCGTAACATTACTGTATAAAAGTTACAATTACAGTTTAATGAAGGTATGGTATACTCTAAGTTAGATTGGGGCTTGTTACTGCATTTTTAATGTATAGTTTTGAGTTTCATTGTCATGTTTTGATGAAAAGCCACTAAAAAGTGTCACAAACTGATCTGTGGTTACAAAAAGATGAGTAAAGACTGACAATTAAATATAAACCAAACTCAAAGATCAACTCAAAACTAAAAATAATCTATTTGAAGACTTATGCCACTCAGACTGATCTAGAATCAGACGACCTTGTAACAAAAGCCTATATATATATATAATGTGACAATAATAATGTTCAATCACAATTATGTAGTCAAGACCAGTGTTGTTTTATAATAATTATTATTCATATATTTCATATTATAGCCTATTTTATGATTAAAATAAAGCTAATTTTAATTATAAATTAAATAATTCAATTTCAGTCATTTAGAAACTAATCAAATTAAATGTATAAATAAACATTTCTTAATTTTTTGTTTTACATCTAATAATTACATTTTATTTCATTTTTATTTTAACTACCCAAAGTAATTTAACTTTTAGTTTAAGTTAAGAATAACAACACTTGTCAAGAGTTTTTAGAGTTTGTGTCTATAAAAAATAAAATAATAAAAAAAAAATATATATATATATATTAACTGGAGGAGTAAAAAAGTGTGACAACTAGCCCCGGAGTCCCCTAAACAGTGGTTTCAGAAGGTCACTTAAAATGTCTTACTTAAAAAGTCACTGCATTACATAAAATAAAAAATAAAAAACCTAATGTCTGAGAACCACAAATGTGTCTTTATTTTGAGCTCTGCGTTTATTGTTTCATTGTTTAAATGAAAAGTATAAACGCTCGCTTTATCTTTCTTTTGAAATGATTAGTCTGAATGTGATGTCATCGAATGCAATGGCATTAAGAACGTCTCGAGTGCGGTGTTCGATCACACGTCATCACCGCCAGATGGCGTCAGAGCTCTTTTTGATCACGTGTGTTCGCGGTCCGAGCTTCTGCTTGACATGTAGAACAGAATGTACAGAACACAGTGTTCCTGTGAAAGACCCACGTGTCACATAATGAGTCTTTGTCTTCATGTATGTGTCTCTCAGTATGACCCAGATCCAACGTTTCCCAGCTGGCCTTTAATATCCAGCAGTGATGCTTGACTGTAGGTCAAGAGATCACACTGATGAAGGCTTATTAATTATTAAAGCAAGGCTAATTCACTTGTGTTAATGTATACAGACCCTATATGCAGCGTACAACAACTAGCCTACTTTTGTCTTGTGTAAACACTATAGAGCAAGGGAAGAGTCCATTTCTGTATATACTCAAACCTTGTTTTATTACCATTCCTTATGCATTTACCATTCATAAATGCAAATTTCAAACAATATACCTTATTTTTTATTTTCAAGAAAGATTTATATTTGTATTCTTGAGCTCTTGTAAATGATGTGTTCTTTGTTGCAAATTTAAAGATAAAAAAAAAACATTTTAAATAGTAAAAATATTCTGTTCTACGAACGTTTTGTTGATGTTCTCATTAAATTATGAAAACATTATTTTTTAATGTTTCAAAATGTCCATTTACAAAAAAAGAAAAGTTTTCTTGGTAATGCAAATGTTAAGGGAACATTCATTTTTATCATTTTGCAAAGGTTAGGAACTTCTGATTAAACTAGCCCCGGTTCCACCCATCCATCTATATCCTAAATATTGGCAAAGTTTTACCAGACATAAATGTATGGTCTTTCTCTTCTGGGAATACAGATTATATCCAACAATATCCAACTTAATGGAGGCAAGGAAACCAGGGCCCGTATTCATAAAGAATCTTAAAAGAGTAGCTCCTAGTGACAAAATTCTAAGAAAATTCTTAGAAATGTGGCCGTTTACTCTTAAAATTAAAGAAAAACTCCTAGTAAAGAAAAAAGTAATTCAGAAAGCATCTTAACCCTTAAAAGAGGTCTTAAGGTCAAAATTGTTAGGAGCACGGACGAGGACTTTTAAGAGGCTTAAGAGTTTCTTTAGCAGAGGAGAAAATGGCAGAACGACGAAGAGGGAGAAGAAATGTGTTGCAGACAATGGATGCCAGTGAGTTAATAAGACGCTATAGATTAGATCGTGCAGGGATCATGTTTGTGACTGATCTTATTAGAGACACGCTAATATCTCCGACACAGCGCAGAAATGCCATAGCGCCTGAAATGAAAGTAATCACTATATTACGATATTTGGTAACTGGGAAAATTCCATGTTTGATACATTAAAACCAACATTCAAACCACCGCTTAAATAGACATGCCAGCAATCAGTGTAATTGGAAAGAGTGGAACAATTTTTATCATTCTAAGCCAAGCAAATACCTTATAGGAAATTAACAGCATGGTAAATAAAAAAAAAGGATTTATATACACATATATAATGCAATAGTGTGTGTGAGAGAACAATCAAATAGGAAAAATTACGCATGTAAGTTCAAAGTGGAGGCTTAGAATAGACCCTATACTTAAAATCACTTTTTTTTTCCCTTCTTGGACAACCAACCAATCACAGTCTTCAAAAGATTGTGTCATACATAGCAACGGGGTCAACCCCGCCTCCTCACTAAGATAAAAGTTTTTATATTTTCCTTACTCAGAGTTGCTCTCAGATCGGTCCCGAATCGCTTTTAAGCTAAGACTCCTACATAAAAGTTTTTAAGCTAAATTAAGAGTTTTCTGAGAGGATTCTTAGAATCTTTATGAATACGGGCCCAGATCTTCTGTATTAGCATGGTACCATTTTCAGTAGCAAACTTAAAACCATACTGTTTAGCCAAGTGTTTCTATGTGATCTCTCAAGGTTACACGTGGTCATCATCAACACGTGTCAGAGTTTTGAGCATCTTGATCGGCAACACAGATGCTCACCCAGCATGCATCTGGCAGAACCTGCAGCGTTTAGATGCGACAGATTTTCTCAGTATCATTTCTCATCACCTATACTGTAAGTGTTGAGTGCCATGTCATATACTGACCTATTTAACGGACCTATCCTCGCTCTTCATGACACTGACACCACATGCATCCCGCAGCTCTGAGCTGTTCATGCAGGTTATATATACATATATATATATGTGTGTGTATATATACACATGTGCGGTACAGTATGTTCCCGCTCAAAATAGCACTTTGCAAAAACAATATTATGACCCTAAGAGAATTCAAACACTCTGACCCTCCCTGAGATTAAATGAACGTCCATACATGCACCCATACAACCATGCATTTCCATCTGAAAGTGATTCAGCAATCAAACTCATATCCGATACTGCATTCAAAACATCTCTATTCTGCTCTTTTATTTACTTTTAATAAAGATAAATGGGAGCTAATAACACTGCTGATGAACTGCATGGTTAATTTTCAGGATAAAGGAAGGTTGGATGTTTCCATTGATCTTAATATCACAAAATATTACTTGATTTCAGAATTATTCAAACTTTTTTTTATTTTATCTCTAAGTTTATTCTAATGTTAAGTTTTATTTTATGTGCAAAGAGTTAAAATCTTCACTGCATGCGGTTGTGTGAAACATTTTCAAAGACAAACAATCCATCAAAAATTCTGATATAGTTCATAGATAAAATGTAGCTCAAGTCAAACTCAAACTACTTTGAATGTAACATAAGTCGTTTCGCATAAAAGTATCTGTGTAAATGTATGAATGTAAATAAACTCACTGTTTGTCAGTGGCGACTCAGTCCATCTGTGACCTTTGACCTGAGGAAGAATTTCTCAAGGGTTTGTCATAAAAGTCCCTTTGACATCATGAGTGACAATTTAAATTGGTAAATTGTAGTTGCTTTACAGAGATTTTAATGCTCTTTCAAAATTAAAATAATTATAAGTATTAATTAAATCATGCATAAAATGTAATGTTACGTTAAAAAAGCATTTGAAACAAGACCTGAGTGCATTTCAAAGTGACATCCGTCATGTTACTTAAAGGGATGGTTCGGAGTAAAGTCAATCCTTAGTAAAGGGAGACATTTATATGCAGTACAAAAGAAAGTGGGGAAAGGTAGAAAAAGAGAAGGGAGGAAAGTATAATTACAAGACTAAGGGTGGGACATACTGGTTTGAATAGAACATTACATTTAATATCTAAGCATCCAATGGGTTTGTGTGAGAAATGTGGACAGAGTGAAACTGTAGAACATGTGTTTATTAATTGTAATGGTTATGATGAAGAAAGAGAAGTGCTAAGAGACGAATTATGGAAGAATGAAGGGAAAAGA
This sequence comes from Rutilus rutilus, assembly GCF_951802725.1. Taxonomy (NCBI): domain Eukaryota; kingdom Metazoa; phylum Chordata; class Actinopteri; order Cypriniformes; family Leuciscidae; genus Rutilus; species Rutilus rutilus. The sequence continues at coordinate 34,696,148 of NC_140230.1, forward strand.
GTTAACATTGAAGAATATATTAGACTCAGATATAGGAAATAGTACGGCTAATGTGTTGTTTCAGTTTTTGAATAATACTGGTTTAATGAAGAGAATGTAGGATTAATATGTATATAGGCTTATAGAGAGAGGTAGAAGATGCGGATGAAGTATAGTGTGAGACAGGGTAAGTAAATCTGGAGGTAAATAAGGTTACGGATGGGAAGCGGGAGTTAAAGGGAAGTGGGGTGGAAGCTGGAGGAGCTGAACACGTGGGGGGGGGGGGGGGGGGGGGGTAGAAATGTTAAGAGATAGGATTGTTTCTGATCCAAGCTCCAAGCTACCGGATGATGGCAGTAATGCACTGTTAAGTGCGGTTGCCAATAAAACTAAAAAGAAGAAGAAGAAGAAGTCAATCCTTATGCATCGCTTTCTGCCAGGACTTTTACGTGCTTTTCCCTAATCACGGAAGTGACCTCGACGTGCGGGTTAGCGGTAGCATTAGCCATCAGGCAAGTGTTATGTAAATAAACTCCTGATGTACTTTCAAACTTTCCAATGCCTCATTTTATGAGTACAGAACCTATTTGTACTACTGTAGAAGTTTGGTGCCATTCCGAGCATTATTAGTGGGGTAATTTACGAGATACAACCTTGGATCCATTAGCGCCTGTACTAAGCCATTCGGCTGATGTCTCTAAATAAGCTCTAACTTTAATAATGTTCGACCGAGGGGAAAAAGGCTTCTGGGGGGGGGTGTTTGGCTCGAGGTCATGGTGCAAAGGACCCTAGGTTGAAATTACTCCGAACCATCCCTTTAAGATTCAAAATGACTTTGGAGGTTTTACTCTGGATGAATATGCTAAGATATCAAGGATAAAAACTTTCTTGCCATTTCATTTTACTTCCAGTCCATCACATTAGAATGTGATGTTTTCTCAATTATAGTTTTATGTTGTAATTATATGAGTAATGCAGTTCCACCCATCATGAAATCAATGCACCGTCAGGTCGGATTAAACTCACTCCAGGATGTCTGTACAATAAAGGGTTAGTTCACCCAAAAATGAAAATTCTGTCAGTAATTACTCACCCTCATGTTGTTCCAACCCCGTAAGACCTTCGTTCATCTTCGGAACACAAATTAAGATATTTTTGATGAAATCTGAGAGCTGTCTCACTCCTCCATAGGCTTCTAGGTGACCGAAACTTGCTGGCCCAGAAAATGTATTAAAGACATCGTTAATATAGCCCAAGTGACTATAGTGGCTCAATCTTAAGTATATCAAGCGACGAGAATACTTTTTGTGCGCAAAAACAAACAAAAATAACGACTTTATTCCACTATTCATTTCCTTCTCTCTGGGCCTCGAGTTAGTTCACGTAGTGTTTTTGCGCAGCGCGTCTGTGTTGTTCGTCACACGCATCACACACATGACCAGCGTCGGCCAATAGTGAGCCTACGTGGTGACGTGCAACACAGAAACGCTGCGCTAAAACACTACGTGAACTAACTCGAGGCCCAGAGAGAAGGAAATGAATAGTGGAATAAAGTCGTTATTTTTGTTTGTTTTTGCGCACAAAAAGTATTCTCGTCGCTTTATAAACTTAAGATTGAGCCACTATAGTCACTTGGGCTATATTAACGATCTCTTTAATAACTTTTCTGGGCCAGCAAGTTTCAGTCACCTAGAAGCCTATGGAGGAGTGAGCCAGCTGTCAGATTTCATCAAAAATATCTTAATTTGTGTTCCGGAGATGAACGAAGGTCTTACGGGGTTGGAACAACATGAGGGTGAGTAATTACTGACAGAATTTTCATTTTTGGGTGAACTAACCCTTTAACATCGTGTGTGTGTGTGTGTGTGTGTGTGTGTGTGTGTGTGTGTGTGTGTGTGTGTGTGTGTGTGTGTGTGTGTGTGTGTGTGTGTGTGTGTGTGTGTGTGTGTGTGTGTGTGTGTGTGTGTGTGTGTGTGTGTGTGTGTGTGTGCGAAACTGCCCTGCGCGGACGACTCTGTATCACACACCATCTACAGCAATGCCACCATCAGTGAGGAGCTCCTCACTTTCTGTGTAAAAGCACGTCTGCAGGTTCTTCCTACAAAATACAACTTATCACTGTGGTTTCCCTACACACATTCACCCCTCTGCATGGTGCATGACCCCTCAACACCTGGAGTCAGTAGCCCACATCATCAACAGTTGTTCATCACTTAAAGGACTATATACTGCCAGACATGACAGACTTGTGGACCTCATTGCTGCTCAGATTCCCTGCGTGGCTCATGAGCAGATCTTTAAACACACTACTGTACAGTCTGAATGGTTTAAAGGGGTGGTTGATTGTCCTGTTGCTTCTACATGTTGTCAATTCTTCTTGAGTCTCTCCATCATTGTCTGACTCCGGTTTGAACATAAACACTGAAATTTTCAGTGCATGTGTGTGTGAGGTAAAAGGACATAAACTGTTGTAGCTCCGCCCCCTGTGGGCAGCAGCTCATTTGCATTTAAAGGGACAGAAACAAAACGGTGTGTTTTTGCTCACCCTCAAAAAGTGACAATTTTAACATGCTATATAAAAATATCTGTGGGGTATTTTGAGCTTAAACTTCACACACACACTCTGGGGACATCAAAGATTTATTTTACATCTTGTGAAAAGGGCATTATAACACCCCTTTAACTCACCTGCAAACACTTTTTTAGGAATTGCTAATACACCAGATATTGTTAACATCTCTCAGAATGGCAGAAGTTACACTATTTGATGTGTCATGTGCATTTGACATGTTTATGGAGGACTCTTACTGCTCTAAGATTCTAAAATATCAGGCATTGATATTGACCATTGAGAACCTTGGGTACAAATGCCAGCTTATTGTGCTAGTGTTTGGTAGTCTAGGTCATGTACACAGGCTGGCGATCTGTGGACTTTGCATTGGGGGGATTTCTAAAACAGGGGCCAAACAGTTGGCAAAGTACTGTCTCTATCTCAGCAACTATAGGAAGCATGTTTATTTGGAAATAAATGTTTCCTGTACCCTTAGACCTGTATAATCCATAACAATGTGCTGATTTGTTTTAATCTGTTGGATTATAAAAAAAATAAAATAAATAAAGTTTACAAAAGATTAATTAAAAAAAATAATCTAATTCTAATGAAATTTGACATGTAATGTGGAATCAAATAAAGAATATAAAATGTGTGTTTGTGTGTGTGTGCGTGTGTGTGTGTGTGCGTGTGTGTGTGCGTGTGCGTGTGTGTGTGTGTGTGTGTGTGTGTGTGTGTGGACATGAGAAGAGTCACACAAGTACTGCTGTATGACATACACCAGCATTCATGTACTGTGACTGTGATCTTATATACTTTAATTTGACCATATTCATTTAGGTTTTTGGTTCTTAACTGATCAAACTGTGTCTGTGTTCTGACATTTCAGCAATGCTTAACACAAATAATTAAATGCAACAAACCATATAATCATGCATTGATAGGACAGAAAAAAAATAGGTGTGTCCGTTTTTTTAAAACAAAAAGAGGAGGTGAAAACGCACGTCTTTTGTTGTTAATATCAAAAGCTGTGTATGTAATGACTGATAAATCACATTTCTGCTGCTGTTTATGCATTTATTCTGCCTGTTATCTTTTGAATACACTGTAAAAACTGATTTTCAAAGTTGTAAATAAAACAAAGATTACTAGAGTACGTTTACAAGGAAATACTATTTCAGTCTTTCTACAAATTTCATGTTTAATTCAATGTGTTACTGGCCAATTCTTAGCAATTATTTGTGAAATTAACTAGCAGTGTCTGAGCAAAACTTGTTTCAAAGTAAACACTATACTTATTTTTTTTTTTTTACATTGTAACGGTAATGGTGATGCATGATTTTTGCCCCTGAAAGGGTGTAGTTACAGCATCTACCAGCAGGGGCACACTATCTCTACAAACAAGCCCTAGCCTGAACCAGAGAATAGGTCCCTATATACTCATGGTGAAGTTACGTCCTAGGAGTAAAAATAAGTTCAAAATACATTACCAGTGGTTTACTGTTACACTGAAAAAAAACAATAAGTAAAATTTACATAATTTTTCTTTGGCAAGTTTTTGCATGAATATTTTTTAGGTAAATTTCACACATATTTTTTAAGTAAATTTCACATATGGAATTAAGTAAACTATTTAACTAAATTAAGTGAAAGTAATAAAGAAAATAAGTAATATTAACTTGGCTAGTAAAAGGTTGAGTAATAATTATTTAGTTCAAATTTCCTTTGCAAATACAGTTCTCCCTAACATTATAATATTGAATTAAATCACTCGTTTTAAGCATATACTTCACTTAATTAAGTAACAACAAGTAATTAATACAATCATTTTAATGTAAGACAACATATCTACATGTCAAAGGTTAATCACGTGAACACAGAGACCTCAACACTCGGTTGACAATACACAATGACGGTAACATTTGATTGATCGTTTTTGTGTTTGAATGGGTCATTTTGAGTAGAAAATGAACTCTAAGTCACAAAATGGCACGTTACTCATCCTAAGAACGAAAGCAATGATAAAACAGTGTAAATACAGCTGGAAAACAGTGAAAAATCAACCTCATTAATTATTCAAGGCCCAGTGCATGATGGGGTGACTTAAAGGGGTGGTTGATTATGATTTCACTTTTCTAACTTTAGTTAGTGTGTAATGTTGCTGTTTGAGCATAAACAACATCTGCAAAGTTACAACGCTCAAAGTTTAAAGCAAAGGGAGATATTTTCTTTTAAAGAAATTGCTTTTTAAGGACTACAACAAACGGCTGGTAGAGACTACAGGACATTCCTCCCGGGTTAGTGACATCACCAACCCTAGAATTTACATAAACCCCGCCCCGGGAACATGATTTATAGATTATCATGACAGAATATGCTAATCAATGACTAGAAGATAACTACACATAAGCTGCATAAATTCATCAACTAACCATTCAGAAATGTTGTCTACATGTTGTCACTTCTTCTTGAGTCTCTCCATCTTTCTTACTTCGGTTTGAACATAAAAGGCTAAAAGTTTTGTTTGTGAGGTAAAAGGACACAAGCTCATGAAGCTCCGCCCTCTGTACCGGGAGCAGCAGCTCATTTGCATTTAAAGGGACAGACACAAAACGGTGTGTTTCTGCTCACCCTCAAAAAGTGACAATTTTAACATGCTATATAAAAATATCTGTGGTGTATTTTGAGCTAAAACTTCACACACACACTCTGGGGACATCTTGTGAAAAGGGCATTATTCCACCCCTTTAATTTTATAACGTTGATATTTACGCTTTCATTTCTACATGTTTGAACTGAGTACTAATATAGAATTTACTTAGTTTTTTTTTTTCATTCTTGCCTTAACTAAATTTTTCATGTAAATTACATTGTTTTTTTCTGTAGTATTTACTTCACCACAAAATCATTTTTATCAGTGTAGCGAACATCCCGACGCCTCCCACACTGCCGAGAAGACGTTTAGAGATGAATATGTAAAAATGTGGCAAGAGCCAAGAGCTTCAAGACCCGTGTTAATATTAGAAAAGCGTTCCAGCGCAGAAGTGTTGTTTCTGCTCCATAAGTGAGTAACACTGATTTGTGTGCGTGCTGCTAGAGATTAACATCAAACTCTTGCTTGTATATCTTGTGTACTACGTTCATTTTTTGTTCTTCCTTGTCGTTTGTTTGTCATCTTTGCTTTATTTTTCGCTTCGCTTCAGCTATGATAAAGAGACATCCACTCTTGCATAGAGTGGTCGTGCATTTTGGGGGCGGAGCAATGAAGGGAGGGGTGTGTTTGTTTGATTGATTTCAAATATCAACTGTGTTTCTCAGAAATTGCTTACTGCACCTTTAATACCAAAACAAACACACAACAAAATGACAGTGGTGAGAAAACAGCAGTTAAGAAAGCATCTGATAATAATGATATGAATATGTTTGCACCAGCTCTATAATTCAGCACAGTCGAGTCACGTCACATTAATTTACATACCACTTTATACAATGCATTTCTTTAAAGCAGCAGAAAAACAGTGTCAGTGTCTCTTTTGTTTAGAATTACAACTTTGTTTTCTACTATAAAGCGGTAATCCAGCGTGTTCGTGTTTGCACTCGTAGACGTCTGAACGCGACAGACTGAACAGAAGAAATCAAGTGGAGAAGATTTCAGGTGTGTTCGACATCGGCTGCCGCTGGATGTAACCGATCGGCGAGAGTAGCCGTGTGCAGGCGGGGAGGAGCTGCAAACGGAGACGTGAAGTCGGACACTTTCTGGTTCCCGCAGTGACCGCTCATGTGGTGTTTGCATACTTTACCACAGCTGAAGTGAAATAAATGCAATATTTGCCAAATAATACACAGATGTTTCAGAGACATTTTCATTCAATACTTTATGTACTGCTTCATACAGCGTCTGTTTGAACAAGAATAAAGTTCAGCATAAGCTACTATCAATGAAGTGGAGTCTACGTTTTTTAATCAGTTTTAATTTGATAAACATGACACAATATAACATCGCAACGACATGAAAAGAGTGTTTACTGTTATACAAAACTGATTTGTGAGCTTTAGAGGAACTAAAGGTGTTCGAATAAACACGAAACACACGTGATCGTTGTCATGCGGTGAATCCGGCCAATCGTGGAACAGCTGTGTCGTCATCAGCCCTCGTGCAGCCCAGTGCAGCCCAGTGCAGCCCAGTGCAGCCGCTCTTGAGAACTCCGCTGGCTGAGTTCTCCGGCTACTCTCGAATCGCTCTCGCGGTACTTTGATGGCATACGTCACAGTCACGTGGCGTCGGCGCTGTATCCATAGACAGTAAAAGAAATGGACACAGCGACCCCATTGGATTCAACGGAGACATTGGCTGTTTCTCAATTCCAAGAACGCAGAGAACGGACTTGTGTTCTCGTGGAGACCGGTCTTGCCAAGCTTCCTTGGAAGAACGAACTCGGAACCGCCCGCAATGACTTCTGGGACACCAGGCGAGTATTAGCTCAAGTCTGCATTCGATGCATCCTCGGTATCAAGAACACATCCGGGTTCTTTCATGCGTCCTCTGTACTTGCGTTCTTGAGAATTGGGTCTGAACTTCGACGGTTAATGATGACGTAAAACGAGAACACAAGGACGCAAGATCGCTGAAGAACGTATATTGAGAAACACCCAAAGTGAAGTCAATTAGAAACTCTTACTTCCTGGGGGTCGAGCGTACTGCGCAGACTCAAACTGAGCTTAATGACGTAGATGTGACGTGAGCAACCCGTCTGTCTTCTAGTAGCTGTGTCAATAGAAATCTGAATCATTCCCTTCCGAAACTTGCAGAGACGGAGAGCGTGAGTAGGAGGTGTCCATGAGCTAGGAGCAAGAGAAACGTTTGCTAGGTATTCTGATTAATTATTTTGTCACTTTGCCTCCACGTCCCCCCGATTGCGCGCAAGCTTCTCCTCCTGTCCATACGGTAATTCTCTACTGTGCGACAGAGAGCCGCGTGGTTATGACGCAACCGTTAGCCTATTTTTACAAAAATTGCTTCTACGGGGCCATAACAGAAGCTACAAGGTAATGAAGCCTTTTATACATTTTCGTGTTTCTTTAGAAATAAATAATGGACAAATGGAGTCTTTAAACGCCTCAGATGTGAAGTTATTCGCTGTCAAAGTGACGCCAAAATGAATGGGAGTCAATGGGATGCTAACAGCAGGTGGGGGTCCGCTAGCCAATGGCGGCGCCCTGGGGTACCTTCAAAATAATAAAAAACCCTGCCCCCCTGGCTGTATCAAGTCGGACAAAATTTCTAACCGGCATGCACTGCTTCAAGTCAGCCGCCGATTGGTCTGCGCAGAGCTGCATGAAGCCTCTCTGAGCCTCTCAGCCACACCCACCTGTTACATCATCGCCATGGACCAATGGTAGTTCGAAGGTGTTTAACAGCCGGAAAGAGCTATTCTGGAAAGTTTGCTTTGGCAAGCTGTTTCAAACTCCCAAAAGCAACTTAATTTTGGCTTGATTTAGTTAGAAATGACATCACACCAGTTTGTTTTTCCACTTCGCTTGAAGTATGGGTTTATGGGAATATTGGGGCTTATGCTTTTGTACATGTATTCAAAAACAACTGGACAGAATGTAATGGAACAGAACTCAGATTTTTAAAAATGTGTTGAAAGACCATAGATACTAATATAGGGGTGACTTCCACGTTACCAAACCTGCTGTTTACTTGACAGAGATTTCATAAATCAGAGCTCCTCTGTTACGCAAGCACCATTTGACCTCTGCCCCTCATGTAACGTATGGTTATGTGACTCAGTATGAGGCTCGGTGGTCACCAGAATACCCCCCCCCCCCCCCCCCCCCAATCTTTGTCCTGCCTGTGAGGAATGCAGTGATCCTACAAACAGCCTCAGCAATCGTCTCTATGTCCTCGAGGAATTTCACAGGACTTTAGGAAAATCTTTGCAACTAACTTAAAAATGCAACTAATAATATAAAATGTTACACTTAACGTGCATTTTTATTTTAATCCTGAATGCACTGTTTTGGATTATTTTAAGATGCTTTTAACTTTGCATGTTACTGCAAAAATAAACAAATAAAGATGTTTGCTCACCAAGGCTGCATTTGATGAATAAAAATAACAGTAATACTGTGAAAAATGATCACAATTCAAAATAACTTTTTATTTGTGAATATATTGCAACAAGTAATTTATTCCTGTGATCAAAGCTGAATTTTCAGCATCATTACTGCAGTCTTCAGTGTCACATGATCCTTCAGAAATCATTCTGATATGATGATTTGCCGCTAAAGAAACTTTTCTGATTATTATCAATGCTGAAAACAGTTGTGCTGCTTCATATTTTGGCGGAAAACATAATACAGTTTGTGTTCCAGTTTTCTTTGATGAAGAGAAAAATCAAAAGAAACAGCATTTATCTGAAACAGAAATCTTTTGTAACTTTATAAATGTCACTTTTCATCAATTTAATGCATCCTTGTTGAATATAAGTGTTAATTTCTTTTCTTTTCTTTTTTTAGTTTGAGAGGCAGTGAACTTGTGCTTAATATAACATTACATTTTACATTTACATTATTGGCATATGTGTTTATCCAAAGTGATTCACACAATAGTCAGATATATCCCTTTGATATTTATTACCTGCCAATCAAACCGTGACCCTGCAGTTAAGCCAGAGGATTAGGACCACTCTTCCCAGAACTGCTGCTGGTTAAACCTTCCCAAAGACACATTTCTGAAACTCCAGGGTTGTGTTTCTCCGTACTGAGATCTGGTTCTGTTTGTATTGCCCCCACCCGTCTCTGGTAACTGGTTCAAACTGGTTGCAGTGCAGTTATTCAGCAGGTTTTCCCGCATGTTTGAACTCACTTCTTATTCAAAGGCCTCACTGATGTCCTGGATGTCCTGCTAAACACAAACACACATAGTCATTCTTACATATCTGCCACAATTAGCTGTAACCTGTTGAAATGGGACCCCGGGCCTCATGTGCACAGAATAAGTGACCAAAAATATCACATGGCACTGAAGTGCAACAAAAATGGCCCCTAGAGTTTCATAGGAAGAATGTGACAACATTACACAACCTAACATGCTCAACAGCTTCCTTTCCTACTCAGAAACAATGGCTGACAGAAAATAAGAATCAAGCATTTAGTGATTAAAACAAGTGAATACAAATCTGCCAATGAAACAAAGCAAAATGAGGCAAAAGTGCTTTTTTCGTCAAGAAAAAAAGATTTTTCAAAGTTTCAAAAGATTATTGTATGTTTTACAAGTCTTTCTACTTCAAAAATGTATGTTTAATTCAAAGTGTTACTTGCAGTTTCTTTGTAATTATTTTTTGTAACTTCTTTGCAATTATTAATAGCAATTTCGGAGTAAAACCTGTTTCTTGACCAGATTTTTTTTTTAGTGTGTAAAGCCTGACAAAAATGATATTAAACCTAATATAAAATAATAAATATATAAAACAAAATCTAAGCAAAAGTTTGCCTATGGTTTTATGTTAAGTATCATATTTGATCATTTGATATTTGACATCAGGCTTTTATGGCTCATATCGTATGAAATCGCGAGAATATGCGGGAGGGAAAAACCGCTAAAAAAAAATAATTCAGAAGCCCAAACTGACCAAAAATATGCAATTTGGTGCAGATGCTGATATTTATATGGACAAAAATATGAAAATCTCTGATGCATTAATGTAAAGCAATGCGATCTTTTCAACAGTACTCACATAAAATGCATATAAATATCAGTCGTCACTCTAAATCTGCCAATAACATTTCTTATTAAGATGATATTTAAATGCTTACTTTTATGATCAAAGCTCTGTAGTTTCAAAACATACAATGATGATCGAGAGATGAAAAAAGAAACGTTCCTCAAAAGTCTGATGGATCATATTTGAACATAAAAAAAAAGAAGAAAAAAAAGATGTATGGATAATAAAGTAAACCATTGATTCATGTTCAGTAAATGTTCATCTTGAAATATTACAAATAACATATAAGTTCTTATGTTTAACTTATAAAAAAGATTTCACAGCAAAAAGACAGTGAAGCTGATGGGCGTTTTTACAAAAAGGCCTTTTTACTTGCTGAAATATATAAACTACAGTCAGACGACAGAAGGCATGTAGTAGCATGTGTGCAACAGGTTTTTCAGCAAAGTTTTGATCATGTTGATCAGAGGCCAGAGAAATATGCGTGTCAAATGATATGATAGGTTACAGTAGGCTATACAAATTTAACTTGGAATTTACATACATTTGCATTGTAGTTTTGGATAAAATGAATCTGCCAAAGGCATCAATTTAAATAAGGGATAAGTTTGTTGACATCAGAATGTAGGGCAGATTCATGTACTTTTTATGTAACTCAGTCATGTGACGTGAGCCAGCCAATCACAGAGCACATGCCACATTCAGCTGTTGTCACTATGATGAATCTCACACAAAATCCTCTTCTCATCCTATTCAGGGCAGCATTTGTGACGGCGCATCTGTTGACCAATAGGGCAAAATGGCAGCTGATGAGGGAATTTATTGGAAACCTCTCCTCCCGTGTCAAACACACTTTGGCTGTCTCTCCACATGTTTCCACCTGAACCACTCCGATGTCTCCCAGCACCTGTTCCCTGAAATGATCCAGCCCTCACGTCAGTGTTTAGATGAGTTGAGTGTGTGTGAGTGTTGCAATGAGGCTGTCAGTGATCACCTTTGAGCAAAACACAACTGCACTCAAGGTTCAGTGAAGGTGCTTGAGTTTGAGCTCAGTGCGGAAATTATTTTATCATCTGAGAAGAAAGATATATAGATCATGATATACAAAAATATTGAATTCTCACACTCAATGACCATTTTATTTGCATTTCATTTTCTCATATAACACATCTAAAAATGCTTCTGTGCAAAATGAATTTGCAGCGTAATTTAAGCTTTCAGTCTTTTACTAAAACATGCTTTGTGTGATTAAAATACATGCTGATCTCAAGCTGCTCCAGGGAAAAGATGTTCTCGCTTACAAATGAAGTCAAGCGCTTCACAAACAACCACTTGTGGAAAAAGAAGTGCACTTAAATTAAGATATAAACTTACATTCAATAGTTTTTTGAAAGAAATTAAAACTTTTATTCAGCATGGATGCATTAAACTGATCAAAAGTTACATTTATAATGTTGCAAAAGATTTCTATTTCAAATTAATGCTGTTCGTTGAACTTTCTATTCATCGAAGAATCCTGAAAATCTGAGTATCCACAAAATAATCAGCAAATCATCATATTAGAATGATTTCTGAAGGATCGTGTGACACTGAAGACTGAAGGTGTTATTAATGCAGTTTTATTAAACCTTAAATATTCATGTATATGTTTTCAGAGCACAAAAGAACATGCTAACAGATGGCAGAGTGTAACTTGCATATCTTCAGATTTAAATAAGCTGATGAAAAAAATGATACGATTATGTTATGGTCCTCGTTTCCTTGAGTCATCATTTTAACTTCTCTATTTTGCAACAGGGCTCAAATGCTGTATATAATCTTTCCAAAGGCTGCATTCCCCAAAATGGCCACGTCCATCGCCAAGACCTGCATGGCTTTGCACAGATTTGCCTTTCAAGGGTATTTGACTAAAATACATGCGGTTTTATTATAGCAACCACTGAAATCACATGCAGAGATGGTTTTACTGTATGATTCTGCATCAAACACACCAACACTGATAAATACACATGATGCACAGTTATAACTGATTAAGAATGAACATGTTTACATCTTAGAATCAAAACAATTCAGATATACTAGAGTTGGAATATGAATGCAGATGAGCAGCATCATTTGATCTGGGAAGAATTTGATGAGATCTGTGACAAATCTGATCAAATCTGCAGAGCAGCAAGAGACCTCTGCAAAACATTAAAATATGAAAAATAAAACTGTTAAATACATATTCGTGGTTATTCGTATATAGGGATCTTTTAATTCGCTAACAGCTAAACCAAAATCTGACAAAGTCAATGAGAAACACTCTTTGCAACCTATTTTACCTCCTAAAATCTGATGTATGTTGACTGTTGAGTGAAACAGGATCAGTTAGATTGTGAAAATGGGGTTTACATGCCATAATGGAGTCAGATCAAAAAAGGGAAAAGATATTTGTGATTTTAGCAACAAAAAAAAAAAAAACCCACATAGATTTTAAGATATATTTTGTATAATATCTTTTAATAAAAAATAAAAAAAAAAAACTATTGAAGACAAATATATAAAAAAAAAATATATATATATAGTTTTAGATTTTAAATAACATGTAAGTGAATATTTAAGTAGTAAATAGTATGCATTTTAATTTCATATCAGCTTTACCTTTTGGTCAGATACAGTATAGGGGGATATTATCATTTTAAATGTGAAGGAAGAAAAAACACTAAACTTGGTTAAGGTATTTGTCTTACAAAATTATTTGGCAAAATAAACAGCTACAGGTTTTATTGTACTATATGCAACATAAAATGCATAGAAAACCAAAAAGCTCACAGAAAAAAAGCAAACATTGACAGTTAGAAATATTTTGTTGGTTCTCTTGTTTTTGCATGTGTTCACAATATCTTTGTATGAAGATATACTTTTGTATGAAGATTTTCTTTGTATGCCAAAAATTATGTCCACACAATTTGTCATGTTTCATTGCGTTATTATCACAAATAAAACTCTTGGCTCCGAGCACGACTATGCAATATGCTTAAATATTTAATAATATTGAAATAAAGGGTGAAGGGTGAAGACATCACTTTTGGCCACTGCTGTATATCAAATCAAAACGACGGGAAATGCCCACAAGTTTCTAGGCAGGATTATCCAGCATTGCTGCAGTGATAAACTCTCTCCCACAAACCCTGATGAAAGACAGAGAAGGACAAACACGCGGATGAGAACATGATGGCGTATTTTCACTGAGCGGCTGACAGAGCAGATGCTGCGACACACAGTGATCTTTGTCACGGTCCAGACAGAACATCAGACACGGACCGGCACGTCAACCAAGACATCATGTCAAACGCCTGTGTGTGCTTGTAGTGGGATAAGAACAGAGATGTGAGTGTCTGGATATATTTAATGACATGGTTTAAGTCCATGTTCAGTCACAACTGGTTTTCATAGACCCAGATTTTAAATTCACAATGTTGTCTGTATCTTTAGAAAGATTAGATGACTGTAGGATTGAAAATAATCCAAGATATTTGAAATAAACAAAGACATTTGCTTTCCTGTTTTCCAACCCCCTCTTTCTACCACAAGAACCATTTGGATTTCCCAAAGACACAGAGGGGCTGATAGCGATCAAGGCCTGTAGGCCGAGGTGTGTGTATACTTCGGGGGTCTATGAATTGTCACACCTTTAGTACAATGAGAATTTGCATTCAGAGTTTACACCTTTTGAGAGCAGGAGGCCATTTGCCTGGAAGACGCAGCCTCCTCTGTGTGCAAGTTATCTCTTAGAAACTTTATTACCTTTTCGAGAGTTCAAATGTTAGCCTTTTGCTTTCTCGCGGGGTAGCCCAGACTTACTGGCACCCGCCTTACGTGACCTTCATGACCTTTGATAACAAAATGTACTTCTGTTCAAAGGTTTGTGGTCGTTAAGCTTTTTTTTGAAAGAAGTCTCTTATAATCTTATTTGATCAGAAATACAGCAAAAACTGAAATATTGTGAAATATTATTACAATTTAAAATAGCTGTTTTCTATGTGAATATATTTTAAACTAATTTATTCCTGTGATCAAAGCTGAATTTATCAGCGTCGTTACTCCAGTCTTCAGTGTCACATGATCCTTCAGAAATCATTTTGATCAGTGATGAAATTAGCAATACAGTTTTTCAGTATTCTTTGATGAATAAAACATTTTTAAGAACCACATTTTGATCAATTTGATGCGTCCTTGCTGAATAAAAGTATTAATTTCCTTCCGAAAAAAAAAAAAAAAAAAATCTTACTGACCCCCAACTTTTGAAGTTCCAGCATATATGAGAAGTGTTGTCCATTTATTTTATTTTCCTAACTAAGTTGCATTATATTTTTGGTATTTTGCATTGTTTTTTCCCCTGCTGTTTGCAAAAAAGACCAGCTTTGCACCAGTTGAAACCACTGAATTAGGACAAATGTGTGAGGCGATGAAAACAACAACTGAAATTAGACATATGATTGAAATGACTTTAATGAAACATAGCAACATGGCATGAGCAACAAAACAAGTCACTTAATGATGGACATATGGTTAACTATATGGTTTAATTCACATTTCAGTGTCATTCGTTAATACAAAGCAATCAATCATATAGAAAATATGATTCTCACCATTATTTCAAACTCAAAGTGCTTCTTACATGTACAAATCACCATCAAAACAACAAACAGAAAAGGCCTCTGCTACCTCATATTTAAGGTATTTCTTTATCCATCCCTTTTAGCAGCCATGTGCATTACGCCGCCGCCAACGTGATCCCCATCCTTTTGTTTCACAGCAAAGACACCATGATGATGCATCACCAGACAGCCAATGGGACGAGCGTGTTGAGGTTCATGTCCTGAGCTAGCATGTCAGAACTGCCCCAGCGGTATTTTTTTTGGGCAAGTTTGCCCAGTGATCAGAGAGTTGAGCGGAAAGAGGAGGAGCTAAAGGCGATTGGCGTAATGAAACGTGTCATGCAATGTGGCCTCGGCTTGTCACAGGACATCACATCTGCCGAGAGCATCCGAGCGAACGCTTAAAAACACACCCGCTCCCCCATCCACACAGCAATGGTGTGTTAACTGCTTGGTAATAATGGGAAAATCATGGCGTCAAAAGAAACATTTGGTGGTAGTTGGGTGGATTGGACGCAATTCACCATTGGGGTTTAACCAAAATCAGGAAGGGGTTCGATTATACTTCTTTTTCTTCTTTTTTTTTAGTGTGTGATGCTGCTGTTTGAGCATGAGAAAGCTCTGCAAATTTCCAAAGCACAAAGTCCCTCCAGTGAGAGTTATTCTCTATGTCAGTGTCACTGTTTCTGAACTCCCTGAAACGCCTCCATTGCAGTCTTGAGTTTTCTTCCGGGAACTTCGCATGTGTCCCTACTATAAAGTAGACGAAAAAAACAGACAAAAGTAGTATGTCCGAATTAACAGTACTCATAAAAGAGAAGGCAAAAAGTGCCCGGATGACCTACTATTTCCGGCAGACGTCCAGATTACATTCATACTACACACATACGTACTTTTTTAGCGGTCGTGAAGTAATTACTTATTTAAAATAAGTAGCTACTCAAGAGAGCTCATCATGTCAGACGCAGCCAATAGTCCTCATTTAAATAATTAATACGCAGTATAAAGGGGCGGGGGCTTGTTGAGTTGCGTTAGTAGTGTGTTAAACTGACGGTTATGGTAAGGGGCGGGACATTTCCCAAACACACTTGAAGCGATTGACCAATCACAACACACTGCTCCAGCCGACCAATCAGAGCACAGTGTGCTTTTCAGAAGGAGGAGCTTCATAGAGACAGGAACTAAACAGAGCGTTACTGACAGACTGGGAAGAGAGGAGCTGCAACAATGGAGAATATGAGGAAAATACTGTCTTGGTAGATGCATCGGTGTTCCTGTACGTGTGTAAGTACTGTTCAGGTCTAAATTGCTTAGTATATGAGGGGAGTGATGGAGCAGATGCACCTTATGTTACAAGGTGTACAAATGTTGGGTTTAACCGACATCTATTGAATATGGTAAGTGGGCCAGACTTCAAGACAGAGGCAACAGGCAGGATGGTAGACAAATATTGCGTGCAGATAGAGGAAGTTGTTGCCTGAGGCTTTGCCCACTTCCTGTTCAACAGCACGCTTCAGTCGACACGAAAACCCTTCATATGGTTTCGTTGTGGAACTCGACTCAGCAGGAATGACATTGTCAACAGCGGACAATTTCTGAGAACTTATTTTATAAGTTTCTTCTAAACCTTCTTGAGTCATGACTTGCTTCCCATTACTTGATCGTGTTCAAATTATTCACAGCTTTATTTGATCATTGTGTCTTAAAAATATAACATACAGTACATTCGTCATCATCATAAATCACATTATCATAAAAAGTATTAGAAACAACATATGGATTGGTTTCACAAAAAACTGCTTTAAGCTCATGCAATTGCACATAGAAAGTCGGCTTTAACAATCTAAAGATTGAAGCCATTTGCCAGAACAAACAAGATGATATGAAGATATTGTTTGTTATTATGAAAGAAAGATAAGTAACTTTAACATAAGGTCCTCGAACAGTCTCTGTAGTACTGCAATAAATTTCCTAAAGTGTCTAAAACAAGTGTAGTACCTCCCACTATAAATCCTCAAGTCTCTGACGTTCTTCAATAGCATCTTTTCGGGGGAAATCTTAAATAAATCCAGCATTTCAACCTTGTGCAGTGGCCCTGCTTTCAATAGTTGCTTGGTACATCTCAAATGCAGAGGTCCTTCCCTTTTAAAGACATTATGGCTCAGAGTTGAGCTCCATATTTAGACATGCGCTGATGGAGCTCGAGTTTTTTCCCAGTAAACCCACAGCAGAATTGATTGACTCTCTGATATGCATGTACCACGGCAGCTATCGAAACTCAGGCCACAACATTCAACCCCTTCCAGACCCCATTGAGAGCGAAACTAAAGCAAGAGAACCCCTAAGCAGAAGCACCATGGTGTGCGATCCCTGGAAATCCAACGGTTATAGAAAGGTGTAGTGTGACAGAGTCTGAACATCTTCAAGATCCAACTGCATCTTCCGTTTGGCTTCGTCTTCTCCGGATGCCGTCACTCCGAAGGACAGGAGCACATCTTCACGGGGCGGGCTCATGGTGAACCTTCTCGGTCATCTGTTTGGCGCTGTAGTAGGACATGCCAAGGCCCATGATGGCCAGCATCATGGCGATCTGGTTGACGGAGCGGTCGTGAGCCGGGGCCTGAACCTCTCCTGCTACCTGCCTCTGCGAAAAGAATGGGAAAAAGGATCGTTAACAAGGCCATCATCTTCTAAATGCTTTAAAATTTTGTACAATCATCAGACTTCCTCATAAAGACCACAATGTCCTGCTCATTTGTGTGGGATATATGGAATCATTAAATATTTATTGCCAATAAAGTAACAGCAGGACAGGAACATCATTCTGCATGTTTGCAATCAAAAGCATATGACGACTAAAAAGGACTCAATTACAACTTGAATGAAAGCTACACTATTTAACTTTTTTTAGTGTGTAATGTTGCTGTTTGAACATGAAAAAGCTCTGCAAAGTCCCTCCAGCGGGAGTTATTCTCGGCGGTTATGGTAAGGGACGGGATATTTCCCAAACACGCTCGAAGCACTCGACCAATCAAACACGTCACAATATTCCTCATTTAAATAATTAATATGCAGAATAATGGGGCGGGGTCTGGTTGATTTAGTTAGTAGTGTGTTAAAACTGGCGGTTTCGTCCAAAAACACGCTCAAAGCGCTCGACCAATCACAACACACTGCTCCAGCCGACCAATCAGAGCACAGTGTGCTTTTCAGAAGGAGGGGCTTCATAGAGACAGAAACTAAACAGAGCGTTACTGACAGACTGGGAAGAGAGGAGCTGCAACAATGGAGAATATGGGGAAAATAATGCGTTTTTGAACATTCAAGCATGAAAACCTCTTCTAGCAGAGCCCAAAAACAACATCGAGACTTTAAAAAAGGGCATAATAGGTCGTCTATAATGAGAGCGAGCAAAAAGTATCCACATTCATCCATGCAGAGATGCAAAGCACAACCAAAACACCGTTATTCCACAAGACTCATGCGGTTACAAAGGGTAGCTTTAATTAAATATTATTTTACAACCAGATATGAAGGATTATGACAGTATTTGTTGTGATAAGTGGAGTCTATAAAAGCTCATTGAATGACGCCACACTCGGGTTTAACCACCGCAAACCTCAAGGTGACGACATTAAGACGGTTTAACAAGTCTCTGCAATCTCCATTAAAGCAAGTAGGTTTAGAGGGGTCTAAGAAAAGTAAGATGATAATCTTTTTAAGATTAAAAAGATTAAGCATTTAATCATTAGGGCAGGGCTTGACAATAAGGTTGCCTTAGATTTGCAGATTTTTATGCATTGCAAACTTAATGATTCAGAGTTTTGTGATGTATGGAAAATTGTTGTCGAATTAAAAACTAAGGACAGGTTATTAAACTGACTAACAAGAGGATTTGTTCAAACTGCAAGAATTTTTAAATGTTCATGGGTTTTAATGTCAGTATTTTAAGTAATAAGCTTGACATTTCGAAGTAGTTCTAGTAGTGTTTGATTGGCTCGATGGTGTTTTTAGCCCCCAATGGCTCCTTCCAGGCAGCTAACCCTAACCTCAACCTTAAACCTACCCATCCCCTCGCTGCCTGGAAGGCGCCGTTGGGGGCTAAAAACACCAAACACCATTTGATTAGCTCGTCTGAATCTACATGCACAATACATAAAACAATATATGTAGATACTTGTTGGAAAAAGCAGCTCAATACTGTAAAAATCTGAACTATTGTGACACTATGGAAAAAGTAGGTGTTTGTTATACCCCAATATTAGTCCAATAATTAAATTTGCTATTCAAGATGGAGGATTGATAATGTTTTGAATGTTAAAACTTTAAAATGAATGTCTGTCAAAACAAATCAATCAAGATAGTTGCTTGTTTACTACCATTCCCCCCTGCGGCTTTCACGCTATTTTTATATTCCAAGTCGTGAGAATTACATCAAGCTCATGAGAGATGAATTTAAACTGGTATTTCCCATGTGTACATAGCCTTCATTCAGCCCTTCACGGTCATTGTTCATATAATTAGTTCAGTCGCTTTTAGCCATGAGGAATGCAGTGTAAAAGCCAGACCGGCACCAGTCTGATCTTTCCAATGGACATTATCACGCCCCAAACTAACCAACATTACTTGCTCCTCGCAAAAAGCCATTATGTAAGTGTCACACATGCATGCGTTTTAAAGGGGTCATATCATACTTTATCATTTTATTTATTCTCTGATGCACTTTTTTTTTTTTTGGTGAACACCGAATACATTTAAATGTGAGCAATCATATTAATGATGGGTCTCAGATGTCAGATCAAGAGATTGAAGCAGCTTAGTTTAAAATAATTTTTTTTTTTTTTCACTAGAAAGAAATGGAGTTCTGAAAGCTCCAGTATGTTTTCACAGTACAATTAACAATAGATTTGAGGAAATCTGGTTCCTCATGAGATGACCCATTTATACATGCAATCCAAAAAGGTTCACTTTTCACAGATTTAACCAAGTTAAAAGATTTGAACAAATACCAACCTGCAGAAGACGGAAGTATCCAGGAGTCAGTCTGCCGAGTCTGATGATCATCACTGCTGTTTTTGTGCGCCACACGACTGAAACGAACTTCCCGAAGGGTTGTGCAATGCCGAGGTGTGAACCTGTAGACCGGACAGGACGAGTCAATTAAAAAAAACAACGAGAATGCAATCAATTGTGAACATTTAAATAATTAGTGCGCCAAAAAGGACCACTTATTCAGCCATTCTGACTGAAAATCATTAGAAAAAAAGAATGCTATTAAAACCTTGAAATGGTCCTTGGAAAGTTCAAAATTAGGGTTAAAAGAAACACCAAAAATAAAAAAAAGAATACAAATAAAAAGTTTGTTTTGCCATAAACCGAATATGGCTGATGCAAGAGCAAGGGAACACTTCACGCCGTAGGCAACAATCCCGAACAAATGCAGAGAATCACGTCTGGGTGACAGTAATCTGTTGTCTGAAAATACATACTGTGCTGGTTTGAACCAGACCTACTCTGACTCAAATAAGAAACAGAAGAAAAACTCGTCCAAAGCCTGCAAGGCACCATTACTCAGAACAGATCACAAAACAACGATTCGAACTCAGAGTTTAGAACAGCTTCACGTTTTAGACTAACGACTGCAAATTTGGTACTCAAAATATGATATACAAGTGGGTAAGAGGAACTAGAACTACATTAACCACTTGTAAAGTGGCAAGAAGTGAGAAGGCAATGGTAGATACATGTCTGGGATGCATCTACCAACCTTGCTGCAAATGCACGCTTGTTCAGGGAAAGGAAAATGACTCCGTCGTTGTTGCTCCAAGGCAAACTCCAAAAACAGCTGGAATGGAAAAAACAATGAGACCTTCAAAGGTTAGCCAATAAACCTCATTTCTAGCAGCTGAAGTTGGACTTTAAATGCAGAGACCTCTGCCAGTCAGACTGCAAACAGCATGAGCGGCCAGCAAATGAAGAAGCTGCTCCAAGAGGAAGTTTTCTCAGGAGCTCCGCCCTTTTATTCAACCTGATCTCTTGCCGTCAGATTGGCGGATTGTGTGTTGCCCTCTCTCTCTCTTCTCTCTTCACCATGCACAGCTGTCAGAATGCATCATGGGCTTTCTGGCTTGCACATGTACACACCCACTTTGCCTTTGCAAGAATGACTTTAATAGCCATGTGAACAGAAAGAACACACTTTGCATTTATGAAATCGTGACAAATACTCAACGTGTTGTCAAGATCATCCTCCATTATCCTGCCTCTAAGTGAGGACGGAGTGACCGCATTCACACAACATTATGCTTCTACGCCACAGACCACATGTGGCAAAGTGTTTTCGTTATGCAAGTCTATTCCACTTCACTGGTCTGAATTACAGAATGCATCACTGCAGATTTTACAAAGAGTGATGTAACAAAAGATCATCTCAATGACCTGATTCGGTAGAGGGCTTTATTACATCCGTTATTTTGAAATAATCTAACATTTAAGGCCAAGAAAACCGCTTTAAGGAAAGATAAAATAGACAATGTGATTGTACAGTCATATGAACCCTAGTTTCTCTCAATTAAAAATAAGCTTAAAAAAAAAAAAAAAAAACACCACTTGATTTCAGCAGAAGAGGAAATTCCACAGCCTGTGCATGTGGGCCTTCAAATATTGACAATGGAGGACCTTGCAGTTACAAAGACTGGGAAGCACTACTCCGGTTGTTATTGTCTTTTGGAGCATTGTGTGGTAAAGGGAACAGATTTCTTCTCTTCAGTGAGAAAAATAGTTTCCAGTGTAAATTTCTATCATGATGGGATTTAATTAAGCTCCTTAAAAAGACTGTGAGACAATGAAAGCCTAATTTATTCACGCATGAGTTATTTATAAAGACAAAGAACCTGACAGATATCAGACTGTAGACCATTTAAACATCAATTGACCACGCACTTCACTTTAGACCAGTGGTTTTCAAACTGTGGGTCGCGACCCACTTGTGGGTCACGCAGTGAGAGAAGGTGGGTCGCGCAAAGGCACTTAGCTGCAGCTAAATTTGTTACGATGAGTGGAACAAAACCAGTCCGATTAATGACCAAACGACTTTTATGTGAGTTTTAGCGCCCGCCAAAGTGAATTTTTGTCCCGCCAAAGTCTTATTTGATCGGTGAGTAGCCTAGATGAACTGCTGCGCGTGTGACAGAGTCACACAGTGCATGTTTAACTGAAAGAACGAGCAGAGAGAGAGAGGTCGCGCGCGCTCTCTCTCTCGGAGCCAGGCGAAAAAGTAAACAAGACTTCACCATCTCCAAACTAGGCGCTGTCTTCCTCTCTCTCCCTCGCACATATTAATCAAAATAAATTGACACGGTGGTAAAAAGTCGGAAATGTTTTCTGTGTTGACACAAATCTTGGATGTCCATGTCCTAACTGCTGGGATAATCACACAACGCGCACACGTCCAATTCGCGAACTAATGACTCCTTTGAACGATTCATTTTAATGAATGGTTAAAACAACTGATCTTTCCAACAGTGAACTCAGGAGACGTCTGAATCGGTGTATAACTAATCAGTAACACTTTACAATAAGGCTCTATTTATTACATAAATTACATAAAAGTACAGTTTGCTTACTCAAGCTTTAAAATATTATTATTTTTTTTATTTTTTTTGAAAAGCATATGACCACATTTTTCCACACAGTGCTATTAAGAATCGATAAGAGAATCGTTAAAGAATCGGATCGATAAGCAGAATCGTCAGTGGCATTTTTATTATTGATAAAATCTTATCATTTCCCATCCCTATGTGAAGACGGTAAAATTATAATCAAACATTAAAGAACATACATGTTTTTTTTTTTTTTTAAGAGTTAACAGTTAAAAATATTTTGCTAACATGAAGTCTTGTCACTGTCAGTCTTTTTACATCAGTGAAAAACTAGGGTATGCAGATTAAGACCATCAGCATGCATTGATTAATCCCATGGCATGTAGCAAAAAAAAAAAAAAAAGGTGCGACCAAATCATGCTGGTGCGACCAACTGAGAAAGTTGGTAGCACCAGTGCAAGTGGGTCTTGAGATTGATTATACTTGTCTAGGTGGGTCCTAGAATGAAAAAGTTTGGGAACCCCTGCTTTAGACTATCCTTTTCAACTTCCAGAGTGAGGCCCTGTTTACACCTGATATTAAGATGCACTTTGATCGATCGGAACACAAGTAGACGAGAGACACATTCCCGTTTACACCTGGTGTTTTAACCCGTCTCTTTTGTCCACTTTTAACCACTTCTGTCCTGATTTCTTCTAGAGGAGAGGCTATGGGTGGGTAAATGTATGTTTTTTTCAGATCTTTCAATCTAACGCACAAAGTAAGCTCACACAATTTGCATATGAACGCGCCCGGAGACGACGGAAAAACATACGGAGAGCAGGAGCTTTCGTTTCTGCTCTGACAGTCGCAAGACCAGCCGAACGCTGTGAGTGTGTGTTAGAAATCAGGAACGGCGAGAGAACGTTGTGCTTGGTACGTCTTTCATCTTCAAAACAAACTTGAATCTTCAGCCGACAAAGTTTAAATCCCGTCTGGCTAGAGCGCTTCCCATAATGTTTACGCATTAGGTCAGTATTTGGAGGGAAGACGGTCTTTTGTGGATGTTTGAACACATTCGATCACATGAGCATTTACACTACGAAAGCAATTCGGTCCAATGGGTTTTCAACTACCATTAGAAGTGGTCGAAAGCGGAGAAGCTCAAAACATTTTACACCCAGTTTACACCTGTATTTAGCGTAGTTTACTTCGACCAAAACAAATCTTAATAAACAGGGCATTAGAGACACCCTTCAACATTTTGGTTGTATTGCAAGTCATTTTAAATCTAATTCATGCACATTTAAAATGATGTGAATCCCTGAGGCTGGTCTTGTTGACACTTGCCATAAAAATC
The DNA here is from genome assembly GCF_951802725.1 of Rutilus rutilus. Classification (NCBI taxonomy): domain Eukaryota; kingdom Metazoa; phylum Chordata; class Actinopteri; order Cypriniformes; family Leuciscidae; genus Rutilus; species Rutilus rutilus. The sequence continues at coordinate 34,719,991 of NC_140230.1, forward strand.
CAACCATACCAACAATACAATATTAAAACCTATTAACCATGGTAGTAGTCATTTTTTACAACAAGATCTTTGAACTTTTGATCAGTTATTGTTTAGTTACTAAAAGTACAAGGGCAAATCTCATAAAACCTGTCAAGAACATTTCGTCCCCAAAACCAAAGAGAAATGAGAACTTAAGCTATATTTGTAGATATTAATTTGTGACATTGTCAAGAATTGTGTGCATTATGAGAGTATTAAAGAGTTACTTCATCCAAACATTTTTAATTCTGTCAAGTTATTCCAAACTTGTATGAATTTCTTTCCTCTGCTGAACACAAAAGATAATATCGGTAACTAAACCGTTGTGGGGCCCCACTGACTTCCACAGTATGGAAAAAAGAAAGAAGATAATACTACAGTCAATGGGGCCCCGCAACGGTTTAGTTACTGATATCATCTTTTGTGTTCAGCAGAAGAAAGAAATTCATACAGGTTTGGAATAACTTGAGGGAGAGTAAATGACAGAATTTGAATTTTTGGGTGAACTATCCCTTTAAGAGAACAATTTATTATGTATATAACCATAAAGCTAAAACTTTTGGGTAGTAATCAGTATTTAGTGGAAATGTTTCTTAATTTGAAAAAAATATGCAAAAAGAGTCTTTCATGAACCCTAAAACAGGACTCATTATCCTTGTGCAACCCTTTTTATTATTTTGGTTAGGAGAGTTTAGGGTTTGAATGAGAAATCCTCAAGCTTTGTTGTGCATCAAGCAATCGTAGCGCAACCCCTCCTTTCACTCTTTAACAAACCCTCCTCCCCCTCCTCATCCCACCATCCCCGCAAGCCCCGCCCCCATGTGTAACTCGCCCTCACGTCTGAAACGAGTCTGGGGGCTTCCCTCCATTCTCATACACTGAGAACAAAGCAGACGTTCACAGCATCCCTCGCTTTGCATTCGCTTGAGTGTCCGTGATGCTGCTCAGCATTACATCATTGCCCAATCGGAGTGATTCCCAGCCGTAAGGAGCATTCCCATTCCTACTAAAGCTTAAGCGCCGCCCTCATCCTAACCTCTCATGTTAGTGGCATGTGCAGTTTCGATGGTTTGAGCACATGGCTCTGTAGCAAGAGCTCTCGGCAGTGACATGAAAACATTAAGCATCATCTAGGTTTATGATCATCGTTCAAACAGGGAGCAAAACATCAATCATCCACTGCGCAAGAGTTAACATGACCAGTTAATAACTGCATGAGCGCACAAACATATAGATGCACAAAACTTAAGAACATCTACAATATGCCTGATATGAACACACAAGATCATGTGAAGCACATCCTCATTTTAGTTTATGTAACATCACAAATTACTTCACATTTATCACACAAAATTGACTTTTTTGCACTTCACCAACATGCAGCAATGCAATTATGAAACCAGAAAGTCCATACTGGACCCAAGTTGTCAAGAGAGATGCATTTGATTTGAGACGTTTAAAGGGGTGGTATAATGTCCTTTTCACAAGATGTAAAATAAGTCTCTGATGTCCCCAGAGTGTGTGTGTGAAGTTTTAGCTCAAAATACCCCACAGATGTTAAAATTGTCACTTTTTGAGGGTGAGCAAAAACGCACCGTTTTGTGTCTGTTCCTTTAAATGCAAATGAGCTGCTGCTCCCGGCACAGAGGGCGGAGCTTCAACAGCTTGCATGCACTATAAATTTCAAAACATTTAGCCTTTTGTGTCCAAACCGGATTCAGACAATGATGGAGAGACTCAAGAAGAAGTGACATGTAGAAGCAACAGGACATTTCTGAATGGTTAGTTGATGAATTTGTGTAGCTTATGTGTAGTTATCTTTAAGTCATTGATTAGCATGATTCTGTCTTGATAATCTATAAATCGTGTTCAGGGGGTGGGGTTTATGTAAATTTTAGGGTTGGTGATGTCACTAACCCGGGAGGAATGTGGTGTAGTCTCTACCAGCCGTTTGTTGTAGTCCTTAAAAAGCAATTTCTTTAAAAGCAAATATCTCCCTTTGCTTTGAACATTGAGCGTTGTAACTTTGCAGATGTTGTTTATGCTCAAACAGCAACATTACACTAGCCTGGAAATCCAGACCTAAATCTAAAAGATTAATGGTCTAGCATCGACTAATGAAAATCGGCCAGCTCGAGGGGCGGCACCAAGCATGCATTTGAAAATCTCACTGCACGCAATTAGATAACACTATGACCAATCACAACAAGTTATCGCTTAGCTACCAGCGGAGCTAACTGGTAGATTAGACTCTTGCCGTATCCGGTCGGCAAAAAAAGCAAAAACGCCCTTCTTACAAAGGAACGATTCGAGCGCCGTCTTCTGTTCCTCTTTTAGAGAGAAAGTCAAAATCTTTCATTGTAGCGGCCAAAGCCGTTTCATACAACTGGTGTTCATCCATAGCCATCTTGCAATGTTTACTAATGACTTCCCCGTCACAGCGCTGTCGTCATCTCGCCTCTGGCCCGCCTATATTAGATAACCCGATGCGATTGGTGCAGCTTGGAAACAAGGGCATATTTAATGAGCATCATTACTCAACGCCAGAGTAACTCGCTGAGCAAATTCAACTTGTGCTCTCGCAAGAACTCTGGATTACCAGGGTAACATTACACACTAACTAAAGTTAAAAAAGTGAAATCATAGTCAACCACCCTTTAAATACCAGGTGTAAAGGTCAAGCAGTTTTAGCGGAGCATTTGTGATTGGATCACTTGAAACAGATAGCAACTGTAAACAGCTGTGAGCGGCATCTGAATATTCAGCCCCCAGAGACATGAATATCAATAGTCTAAACCAAACGGCTACCATTCACACTTCTACATTAATGACAGGAAAATACAATTACATTCACAGGAGACATTTGATCCCCAAGCTGACACTCAATCAGCTGAAATGACCCTCATCGGAGGACAAAAAGTCCCTTCCACAGGTTTGGGTGAATTTAAAGTAATAATTGTTGTAGGAGTAAATTCCAAATGAAATCACAATGACGACACTGATCTGAAACATATTTTAACATCTGCTTATCTGGTCTATAAAGAAAGATCAAATCAAAAATGCCAAGCTAGTTTTAGGTCAAGTGGAACATGCCATCAAAACTTAATTTCCAACAATGTTGTTGAACCACTTTACAATAGTAAACTAGCATGAAATATTACAGAAATAACCTGGATTTTACAGTCATTCAAATCTGCATTCAATACAATGTCTTCAAATTAATACAGTCTCCCTTATCATTATGAACAACCAAAATTGCCAGTTGTGGTTAAGACATCTTATTAAATGCAAAACCTGGGACCAAACAATATTGTATTCAGTAGATCCATAATGAGCAGCATATGAGGTTTACAACACGGTAGTTTTGATAATCTTTCCATATACAGTAATTAAGAAACTTGCTCATATGAAACTATAAATTACAAAAAAAAAAAAAAAAAAAGGACGTATGGGTGATTGGGACTTTTTTTTCCTATTGAGATAACTTGGAAAAAGCGTCCCAATCAACCGCACATTGTCAATGCTTTTTCAAAAAAAAAAAAAAAACTGCAAGGTTTTAACAAACAAACAAACAAACAAACAAACAAAGAAAATGAACCGAAACACCCATAAATTCACTTATTCCATTTAGGGAAGAATGTTTGCATTTGGTGCAGGAATATACTGTTATTTACCACAGGAATATACTGTTATTTACCACCAGTATCAGAATTTGCCAATTGCCAATCAGAAAAGTAATTTTACAAAGGGGGTAACGTTATAAATCCCACCTTGCGTTGACACATTTTTGCGCTTTTTGCGCAAACATGACTGTCATGAAACTCACTGATCTTGTGTTTATTTTTTGCTTACCTGATGATATGGACCGCCGTGAGTTGAGAGTGGCAGAACACTGAAGCAAGGAACACGATGTTCCTCCACATTATATATGAAGCCCGGTCCGCCTATAGGTTCAGTGGGAGGTGTGGCTGAACACAACATATAGACGTGCAGCCCCTCAGTGCTGATTAATGATTGTGTTCAGAAGAACACAACTTGCACGTTTTCCTCGTTGTCACCAGAGTCGTGTGTTTGAGTTTCAGACGGGGTTGGAACATCGGTGACATCTTCTTATTGATTTCTTACCAATAATAAACAGCTACGTGTTGGACTAGAGTTGTTTGGTCAACAAACCGAGATTTACTCATCGTGTTATCATCGTCTCACTTGGCATTCACATGGGTTTAGCTTTCATTTATTTGTTCTGTCTGTTGTTATTAACGAATCCGCTCAGCAAACAACGAGAAAAGATCTTGCTTCAGTGTTAATGGAGTAAAATTCTGTCTCTTCACATATCTAATATATAATTTAGAGCATAAACGATCGAATTGCCATTTATCAACTCATGTAGCACTAGAAATCCGTCCAAAATGTTGACTATCCATTGCATGGTCATATCCGCTTTGTAACAAATTAGCAGGTCAACCATGATCATAGAGAGACCAACAAATTATCAAGTTAACCAGTACATGATCATCTAAAGACCAGCAAATTAGCAGGTCAACCAGTTACATGAGCATCTAGAAAGCTGCGACTATGTTCAACACAATTCAAGATAAACTTTTTTTTTTCATTCATAAACGATCACAAAATATTTTGCCTTTTACAAGGACAATGTAGTAGAATCGGTGTGATATTTAGTACTACAAGATCTTTGTGCTCTCCAGTCTCAACAAGAAATACAAGTCTTTATATGGTTTTAAATTTGGTCAACATGTCTTCTGGGAGTGTGTAAGGCCGCATGTGTTGAGCAAGAGGCGTTTTCCAGGGAACACATTCCAACTCCCACAGAAAATATTCCCACAAAAGAAAGTAAAACTGATTTTACACCAATCGTGTCACAAAATCATGTATTACTGAGATTGAAATGTTTATTTGACGCTCTCCTGCTGAGGAAATCGAGCGATATAAACAGAGCCCCCTGCTGGACAGTGAACGAATTACCGTTTGAATCATTTTCTCTCGTTTATTAAACGGCAGCGACATCTAGCGAGCAACAAATGTAACTTCAGCACCCTTCATGTTCCTGGATCATCATATTTTGTTGATCCTAGAACGACATTCCTACAAGAACACAGTCCGATCCCTAACAATAAGTTATCCCCAAAATCAGACCGAAATGAGAGGTGAATAACACCGACGGAGAAGCACCTAATCCTGGGGTTAAGCCTAAACTTGACAGAACTGTCAAATAAACTCAGATTTGAATGACAAGTTTACAGTTTCTGTTCCCCATTTCCATACTGTAATAATTACAGTAGGTACTAACCCTGAACCAACCCCTAAACCCTTGTAGTTAATATCACAGTACTTTATTAGGTAAGTACACTGTAAGTGCTACTGTAAAATAAAGTGCAACCCAAATCTGATTGGTTGATTGGAATCTGAAATCATATTCACTCTGCATGCACTATTTGTTAGATTATTCGGATAAGAAATATGCATTCTCGGTTACCTATTCTGGAAGTTGCCCTTTAACTGCACTCGATTGCCATTTGCCTGTTAGAAAGCAGAATTCTCCCAAACACAATGCAATTTGCTATAGTGAGATGATCATTTGATAATAATGCAAAGGATTTAATACTACTTAATTGTTTATTTATCTGTTTATATACAGTGGTGGACAAAATTATTATGTTTTAAAATAAGTCTCTTCTGCTCACCAAGGCTTCATTAATTTGATCCAAAATAACGCAAAAAACAGTAATATTGTGAAATATTTTTATAATTTAAAATCACTTCTATTTGAATATATTTTAAAATGGAATTTATTTCTGTGATCAAAGCTGAATTTTCAGCATCATTACTCCAGTCTTCAGTGTCACATGATCCTTCAGAAATTATATATATTTTTTTATTATCAATGTTGAAAACAGTTGTGTACAATTTATTTTCAGGATTATTTGATGAATAGAAAGTTCAAAAGCTTTTGTAACATTATCACTACCGTTCAAAAGTTTGGGGTCAGTATGGGGTTTTTTTTGGAAAGAAATTAATAATTTTATTCAGCAAGGATAAATTAAATTGATCAAAAGTGTTTTTTTATGTTGCAAAAACTTTCTATTTCAGATAAATGCTGTTCTTTCAAACTTTCTATTCATCAAAGAATTCTGAAAAAAATTGCTTTCAACATTGATAATAATCATAAATGTTTCCTGAGCAGTAAATATATATTGTTAGCCTCATAGCATAATTGGCTAAGTAATTTTTTTTTTTTTAAATGACTTAGGCAATTATGCTATGAGGCTAACGATATTAGAATGATTTCTGAAGGATCATGTGACACTGAAGACTGGAGTAATGATGCTGAAAATTCAGCTTTGATATATATATCTATATATATATATAATATATTCAAATAGAAAAGTTATTTTGTAAAAATATTTCACAATATTAGGTTTTGCTGTACTTTAGATCAAATAAATGAAGCCTTGGTGAGCAGAAGATACTTTTTAAAACATTAAAAAAGATCTTATTGTTATAATAATTTTGGCAAACCACTGTATATATATTTACTTTTTATGAGGTCATCAATTGTATTTATATTTAGCCCACCATCACATGCAAAAGATGACAAAGATGATATACAATTTCTGGACAGTTTTTTAATTTTTTTATTCAAAACCATTTAAAACAAAGCATTTTAAGAGTCACTGAATATCCTTCCACTGTTTCAGAACATAACTTAATAAAAAAAAAAAAAAAAAAAAGACAAGTTCAGAACACACAGATCTAAAGAAATTGAAGGTTCACATTGTAAATTTATTTAACATTGTTGCCTTAATCATTTTTTTTTTTTCTCGTGACAATTTCATTGTAATTTCCCTAAAAAAAAAAAGAAAAAAACACAGTATTTCTACATTTAAATGCTAACAACATGGTGAAAACCCTCTTAAGCTGCCTTTTGAGAATGTTTGGTGTTTAAAATCCAAAGATAAACCAAGAAAGAAAGAGATAGAAGAAAGCAATAAACAAACTTTAGGACAATATTCTTGCGTTTCGCCATTGGATTTAGCAAGGGCAAACCGTTCTGGCAAGATATAGACGCTTGATTAAAAAAAAATGGGATACAAATGGATATGAATGAAATATAGTAACTCCTGTCAAATCAATCAATACATCAAAAGCAAGTCAACAAGTCAACTATAAATGTTATTCTTAATATAAAACTTGGTAAAAAATAGTTATTTCAAACTGTACAGTCACCAAGTACATAGAAGGATTAGACACTCATTAGCTTCTCATTTGGCATCACCAGCAGTGTCAACCTTCTGTGCCTAGAGGAAAAAATGATCAAAACGTTAAAAACAAGTCAGTTAAACAGGGATTTGGCGGAGTAATTATCTTATATGCTCCAGTAATTAGTTGGTGTGTTATCTATGCTACTGAACGAAAAGCAGAAGCACTCGAGGGTCTCGTTTATTTAGCTCTCTTTATACAAGTGTCATCTTAGAGTAAAGATTTAAGCAAAGAAGTTTTCAGACGGACCTGGTCTGCCTTGGCGTCTCCGTTCTCAGCAGGGTTGCTGCCCTTCTTCCCCTTGGCTGGCTTCTGTGTGAGCAATGACACAAAAATATGATTGCAGAAATAATAACACACACCGAACCGCTGGATTAGGACGCATTCACACCCGGCGGTTTGAGGGTTAACAAGTAGGCAAGGCATTTTGTCATCAATGGAACAAAAATCAATTACTAAATGGTCATACACACACACACACATATATATATATACACACATACATACAGTAGTCAACATTTCAAGTGGATCAAAAAAGTTCATCAAAGTTGTCCTAAGACAAGAACGGGTATTGGAAGGTTTTGATCCACTTCAAATGTTGACTACTGTATATATATATATATATATATATATATATACACACACACATTACATCCTTACCTTAGGGGCGGCGGCTTTTTTGGGCTTTGGTTCTGCTTTAGGAGGAGCTGGTTTCTGTAAATCAATTCAGAAATTAATTAGACAGAGAAATTAGACAAAGATCTAATTATTGAATAGATCCTAAAGATGATACTTACAGCAGACAACCTCGCGGAGCGTCTTGTTGGCTGCAAAAAAAATTATACAAAATCAATCATGAAAGTAAATATTAAAGAGTGGGGGAGCCAATATAAAATGCTAATTATTATATTCACTGAAAAAAAACGGAAAAAAACCCCATCATATTAATCGCCCATTATAGTAAATTCATCTGATGGTTGATGTAACTAATACAGGCATAAACTAAAAATAAGGGCGTTATTCTTCCAGCAAAAGTAGGACAAATTTATGCAAAAAACTTTCTTATGTCATTTTAATGCAATAATTTATTAAAAATAATTGTAAAAAATATATACAAATATTAAATATATATATTTAAATGGACAAACCTCCTCCTTGCCTTTGGCGGCCTTCTCACCATCAATCTGTAAAATAACAAAACACAAAAACGTTATAGATATCAAAAAAATATATATATATTGTACATACCTATTCGTCGAAATACACAATAGACCGCTCTATGTGACAGTTACACGGCGTTACGTCACAGGCGACGAGCCGCAGTTATTTTCCATAACGGATGACTTTATTTCTGCTCTGTCTTCCCGCGCATATTCAAATTCAAATCCGGGCTGTCAGTGCGCGCGGGCAAGACGGCTTCCTTTTGTTTGGCCGCATCACTACGCGCCTTTTAAACGATTGAGGGGCGATTCTCAGCGTATAGTTCCTTTGTTTTCGGCACGAAAACACTGTAACTCGCACAAAAGCACATTGAATACTGAAGTAAAATGCAAAAAATTACATTTACAGTCAAAACGCGTATAACTAGCAAGGCACCGTCTTCTAAAGACACAGGTGCTGTAAAGATGGCAGCTTGACGTTTCGGGTAGGCGTTGTGCACATCAACAATGACAGGAGCAGAGCTTAAATGACACGAAAGAACAGTACAACACATTATTATGTTTAATAAAATTGACTTGAGAACCGAAAATACACGTGCGCAATCTGATATCAACGCAAAATATTAAACGAGAGCTATTTTTCCTGTAAAATTCCAACACAAACACTTATCTGCAGTGTGAAAATGCTAATATGTTAGTTAATGTGAAGGCTTATGTTCAGTAATACTAGTAATAGTTGCCAGTGGGAGTTCGAGCAGCATCTTAAAGACATGCAAGTTCCCTCCATTTATATTACCAAGTGATCAGGCGGATGTTACAGGATTTGTTTTGCTCGGATAATTATAGGAAATAATAATGCACATATACAGGCTACAGTATTTGTCGTTTTTAAAATGCCCGTCTGGTTTATTTTAAGTTAAACGTCGAGTTTCTTTGGGTCATGTTTTGATCACTGCGCGGCAAGACTGACAGTCTGACAGTGAATATGTAAAATCGACTGTCCGCCATTATAAAACAACTACACGATCACAGCCCATAACAGCAACAGAAAAATGTAAAAATATAGGAACATATGTACAAAATAACAAAATTCGTGATTTTTTTTTAGAAATAAAAAATATTGCAGTGCATCCTTACCTTTCTTTTGGGCATCTTGACTGCAGAAAAACCCCGAAAAAATGTCAAAAATCGGAATATTTGTCAAAATAATGTGCTCGTGAGCAACGGAACCGTACACGCCTCACAGCGTCTCGCGTAAAATACAATAACGGCTGTATATGTTTTATTAAGTTTTTATATTGAAATTTAAGATAGAAACCGGTTTAAACCAGATTTAGCATATTCCGTTCAGCGATTGGCTGCTAGAACTATCACGTATCGTTGGGCGTCGCTTATCTCTTAAAGCAACAATGACAGAATTCCCCGCTCAGGTTTCAGACTCGGAGCTCAGACTGATGATGATGCTCGTCTTGGTAAGAACGGCGCCTCTGCTGGACAGAGTGGGAATTACACCGGAAATTTAAAAACCGAATTCAGAGGGAAAAACCGCTAGTCATAACTTTATACACACATACTCATCTCATTTAATTAAAATTTGTATACATTTTTACACATTACATTTATATATACATATATACTTATATAAAAGTTTGGGATCGTAATCTTTTTTAATGTTTTTAAAAAAAGTCTCACCAATCATTCGATTAAAACAAACAAAAAACTGTAATAATGTGAAATATTATGACAGTTTTAAATAACTGTTTTCTATTTGAATTTATTCCTGTGATCAAAGCTGAATTTTCAGCATCATTACTCCAGTCTTCAGTGTCACATGATCCTTCAGAAATCATTCTAATATGATGATTTGCGGCTCAAGAAACATTTATTATTATTATCAATGTTGAAAACAGTTTTTTTCAGGATTCTTAGATGAATAAAAAGTAAAAAAAAATACAGCATTTTTCTGAAATAAAAATATTTTGTAACTTCTTTTAAAAACCTTACAGATCCCAAACTTTTGAACAACATATTTCTAGTCCATAAAAGAAGCCCCTGTGGTCAATCAATTTATTTTGAAGATTTAAGATCTGTTCTATTGACAAACATACATAGCCACTGCCCCATAAAACGGGGTGAAACATCCTTCCAGATGTAAAGTATTTACAGATCAGTAAATAAAAAAAAAAAAGTTCAGAGCTAAGCCACGACAGCCTGGCTGCTTAAATCGTTGAAGAAAGTGTCTCTCTTGTGCTGAAGGGCGTTCAGAAAGCAGCGCACCCGCTCCTCTCGGCTGGCGGTGTAGTTCAGCAGTGCGGTCTGTCGACTCTGGCCATCCATGGGCTTTCCATTCCCACGATGCTGCAGGATCTCAGTCACACAGGTGCGATCTGCTTCCATCTGCTGGAGCGCTTGGCTTTCTCTGTGCAGCGCCTGGGCTTTCTACAACACACCAAATATGTGCAGCAAATGAGAATATGAATGTAACTGCACACGTGTAACATTCATCAAATTTATGCTTTTGCATCCTTACTCAACTTTTCTGTACTTCCTAGAATCATGTTATTTAGGGAACCATTTAGGGAAACATTCATAGTTAACGTTAAAAAAAAAAAACATAAGCATTAAGCAACAACGGCACATGCTGTAATACAATATCCTGTGTCTTCATGCTGGTCAAAAGGTTCTTAATCATAGAAAGTTGTGTGTGTGTGTTTTATTTTTTTTACAATAAGGTCCCATTACTAATCTAAGAATATAAGAGAGCTAAATACATGAATGGTCCATTCAAAACAACGGGGTGTCATTCAGTAATAATTGCGTAGATTATTTCTTATTTGTATGCACAGGAGAACTTCTCACAAAATAAAGTCTGCATAATTCACAACTCATGCATATGAATTTGTTATTAACCTTGTTCAAATGTTAATACATTTTGAGTATTTTAAATGAGCGACCGCACGCCCAAACCATGCCCACATAAGAGCTTTCTGCAGAACGTTTCCTTTGCAGCCCGTCGTCACTCTCAGCAAACATGTAACACTCTCTATAGACACGCAGCAAGATCTGAGCAATGCCAAATGAGGGAGAAAATATCAATGTAGAAAATTAATCTTAACACGATTATAAGGCCACATTTTTGCATATGTGTGTGGTCACCATGAAAATTAAAACTGACAGCAGTATTTATTATAAATGATTTATCAGCGCCGGCGCACTATTTTTGCGCACCATATTTGTAGTTTGTAGGGGGACTGACAAATAAGAGAGTCAGACATATCTGTTATTGTTTTGTCATTTAGTTTGTTATGTTTATTATGTTTATATGAGGATTTGTTTAAAACTATATCTATTGCATATAGTTAAAGTTTAATGAAAGATTGATGATGTAATTACCAAAGCAATGGTATGTCCGTAGAGGGGGCGACTCTTGTTAAATTTGGCACTTGTTAACCAAGTCGGACGTGAGCGATTCATCGAAGCGAGTATACTGAAGATACCCTTTGTGTATATTTTATTTATATATATTTTTTGTTCATCTTTATTTTCCAGATTGTTGTTTCTTTGTCACTTTGTATTTTGGGGTTTTGAAGCTACACTGTATATATCTTCACCCCAGCACTCGTGGAGTTTTGTTTGTATATATATCTTCGGTGCCGACAATAAATTACACCTGGCATGACGGTGACATTTACCTCACAAACGGACCCTCACGATACCCAGAACAGATCTTTGGGGTCGCTTTGTGACAACATCATTATTATTATTTTTCATGTACCTCAAAATAACTTCCCCTCTCTCTTGCAGCATCTCTTCTCTGATGATGTGTTTACATGATATGTGTCTATAACCATCCAATCAAACCCCTATGGACAAAATCAAGCCCCGCCCTACATTCGTTCTTGTTCAGTCATTTCATTTCAAGTCATTTCACTCGGATATACGTCACAGTAGAGAAGAAAAGACTATCGCGATTTATGTTTCATGCCTTAAATTTGGAATAAATTCTTGTGTGACAGTTTTTGGTGAATCTTGATTTGTTCGTGAAAACATTAGTACCCAGATTTCACTCACAAATTTGTGTGTATGCCCACTTCGTGAATGAGACCCAAAGTTTCTAGGTGATAAAACAGCAGTTACATAAGTAATCTATAAATCACCATAAAAAAAAAAAAAACAGGACAACAAAAGAGATCTAGCATACCTGGAGAGATCGATGACTCAGCTGGTACTGCAAAACAGCTTCACACAGATTCCAGAACGAATATTCCGGCCACAGGACAGACTGGAAGACTAGACACGAATATGAGGTCTGTGGAGAATAAGATAATGAAGACATATGAAAAACATTCATCACTTCAAAGTTGCAGGGGAAGGTGAATATTAAGAACAATATGAGCTCGATGCACAATGGACACGGCAGATAGATATCCATGAGACCGGTGCCAGACCTTCAGCTGCCATTACTGTGTTTTGATATAATTTGCAAAAGCAGTGATGGGAATTCCTCAGCTCTTAACAGCCCGACTTAATCATACCCATAGGTAGAAAGAACCAGGGGCATCGCTAGTCACCGGTAAAAATAATACTGATAAATCCTTATGTGTCATTTGAGAGACCCGAGTATCATTTCCTCTGATAATATTTCAGCAGTCATGTAATGTGTTTTCTATCAGCTGTTTATAATCAGAATTAGCGAAGCCAGATTCAAACGGGTTTGCTAAAAGGTCTGAAATGGTTCACAGTTCTGTTTGATTCATTAGGACAGTTCACGCATGCGGTTTCTCACACTGAAATAGTACGGGATATTTTATAATAAAGAAAAGAGAGAGCGCTGGATGAGGTGGATATTTACTTACAATCCATTGTGGGAAACAAAACTTGCAAATGTCTTCGGTAACACTTTACAGTAAGGTTCATTAGATAACATTAGTTAACTACATTAGTTAACATGAACTAATAATGAACTGCATTATTAGTTAATGTTAATTTCAACATTTACTGATCCTTTATTAAGATCTTGTTAACATTAGTTAAAGGGCTAGTTCACCCAAAAATGAACATTCTGTCAGTAATTACTCTCCCTCATGTTGTTCCAACCCCGTAAGACCTTCGTTCATCTTCGGAAACACAAATTAAGATATTTTTGATTAAATCTGAGAGCTGGATCACTCCTCCATAGGCTTCTAAGACATTATAACTTGCTGGCCCAGAAAATGTATTAAAGACATCGTTAATATAGTCCAAGTGACTCCAGTGGCTCAATCTTAAGTTTATAAAGCGACGAGAATTTTCAATCAAGTTATAAGAATTTAATCAAGTTATAGTGTCTTAGAAGTCTATGGAGGAGTGATCCAGCTCTCAGATTTAATCAAAAATATCTTAATTTGTGTTCCGAAGATGAACGAAGGTCTTACGGGGTTGGAACAACATGAGGGAGAGTCATTTTTGGGTGAACTAACCCTTTAATGCACTGTGAACTAACATGAAGAATCAATGAACAGCTGTATTTTTATTAACTAACATTAACAAAGATGAACAAATGCAGTAACAAATGTAGGTAACACTTTATTTTAGTGTCACTGTTACATGAAATAACTATAAATTATGCATAATTACATGTAATTAACCCTAAACCAATCCCTCATCTTAATCCTAACCCTATAGTAAGTACATGTAGTTAATTATTATTACTCAGTACTTAAATGTATAATTACATTGTAATACTGACACCTTAAAATAAAGTGTAACCCAGCTGTATTGCCCATGGTTAGTTCATGTTAGTAAATACGTAAACTAATGTTAACTTAATGAACCTTATTGTAAAGTGTTACCATGTCTTCTATCGTTTGTCATCGACGAAGCAGCTCTTTATTGCGTGTGTAGTTTGTGAATGACTCTATAGACCTTATGCGCCAGAGAAACAAGGTTAATTGCTTGTAATTATGCATCATTTATAGTTATTTCTACATGTAACATGTAACAATGACACTGTTAAATAAAGTGTTGCCTACATTTGTCACTGCATTTGTTCATCTTTGTTAACGTTAGTTAATAAAAAATACAGCTGTTCATTGTTAGTTCATGTTAGTTCACAGTGCATCAACTAATGTTAACAAGAATTTAATAAAGTATCAGTAAATGTTGAAATTAACATTAACAAAGATTAGTAAATGCTGTATAAGTGCAGTTCATTATTAGTTCATGTTATCTAATGAATATTGAAGAATATTGTCTTTTTATTGTCATCTTTAGAATATTGTCTTTTAACTTCCGTTTTTGCGGTCGCTCTGTATATTTCTATGGCATTGCTGTCCAGGAGTAATTAGCTTTTGAAGTGGATTTACTTAATGTAAAGTTAACGAAAGTTATCATGAGGACTGTGATGTTTTAAAGCAGATGACTTAATAAATGTCAGTCGACCGGAAATATTTTAAAACGAGCCGTTCATTAATAAACACGCAGAATTGCTGTGAAAATACAGACCGGAAGTCACAAGACAATGAGCGCAGCGCTGAAAAGGGGCGGGGCTACATAAGGTCTATAGAGACAGAGCGCATTTAGGCCACGCCCACACCGGGGGGGAACAATCCAACTGTCTCCATTGACTTTGCATTGCGAGAGGCTGCCTCCTTGTCATTTCTTGCTTCTAACAAAAGACAGAAAAATGCCTAAAAGCTGCTGTGTGACAAGGTGTACAGCAAACAAGCTAAGAAACCCAGAAATAAGTTTTTATAGCTCTCGACCCCAAAAAACGAGCGTTCTTGTATGTATGAGCAAATCTTGTATGTTTGTGCAAGTGGCTCATCTGTACGGGAATCTCCATTACCTGCCACAGTAGGAAGTCACTGAGGCGCACTTCTCCAGACGTACGGATGAGCAGATCTGGGTTTGGAGAATTACTGCTATACAGACACTCACTGAGAAGCACCTCGGACACGTCACTGACAAATCACAGAGAGAAGAACACAATTACTAACAGTGCTTTACAGGTAATAAAACAGATGTTATTGTTCCTTTCCTCACACTTATTTCAGGAAAACTAAGTGGAAAGCAATGTTAACCTGGATTTGATCAGGCCCTGTTCCACTCCCCATGCCATTTCCTTCACAGCATTTGCGATTTCATGTCTTGAGGTGTACGCAAAGCACACATTCAGAAAACACCTGTATAATCAAACACACCGTCAGCAACATATGAGATGAATGAACTTCAGAAAATGCATCAGATACATATCATGCTCTAAAAACACAATGAATGTTTAGTGAACTCATACACTACCATGCAACATGAGTTTATCTATACTTGTTAGGGGTTGAACAACTTTTAAGTGTTTAAAGTGACATTTATGTGATTAAAGTCGAGGTGGCGTCGACTAGTCGCTGATGATTAAATAAGCCTGAACCTCAAGCTGCGACTCGAACGCGGTTTGCCTTGTGCACAGCTTGACACATGACTCAAGGCTATTGCTCATACATAACAGCTTATTTTTATCAGTTCTTTAGTCTTTGGGTCGCTATATTTCTCACAGATTTCTGCTCGTTCTAAATCAGATACAGATAAAGTAGCACAGTAAAAGATCACATTAATATGAATGCATTAGTGAGAGAGCGATTGTGTGAATTAATTCTACCTGGCAACGTCTTTCTACTAATAGTGAAGCTGTGGGTTTTAGTTACTAAGAAGTAAATGCTAAAACTTTTCAGTTTCTAAGCTACTTAATTAATAAGTCACAGAACAGTTGACTACATTTCTGCGCTACTGAATGTTTCTGTATGCGTGATCTGCACAAGCTACTGTCTGTATGTGTGTGTGTGTGTGTGTTACAATGCAGCAGCGCATTAGTTTAGTACGGTGATTAACTTACAATAAACTGTTAAAACGTGCATCCACCCGAACAATTTTGAGCATCCAGATGGTATAACCAAACATATCTTGTGGAGTGCTCTCAGAGTATGCATTTATTTGTCATTATAACTGTTGGAAATGGAGCGTTAAAGTGGATTTCAAAGATTTATTATCATGTTTTGCCCTCTATAGGCCATGATCAGCAACTAGTCAACGTCAAGCTTAAAGCGTCATGGTAGAGCATTAAAGTCGACTAGTCTGTGCAACCCCTAATACTTGGTTATTGAGTACAGCCGGGCGACAGCTAAAATTTGTGTATATTTTGACGAAGATCTCAAGTTTCAAGTTTGTTTTATTTATATAGCACATTTAAAAACAGCAAGCACAGCTCACCAAAGTGCTGACCAACATAAAGAAACACATTAATGACAGAAGCTCACAGTGAATTGGAAGCCAAGGAAAAGAAATGGGTTTTAAGAGATCATTTAAAAACAGTTTAGGACTGAGCCGATCTGATATACGCCGGAAGGCTGACCCACAGCCTAGGGCCGGCAACAGCAAATGCTCGATCTCCTCTGTGCTTTAATAGACAGACAGAGAGAAGTATCTTATGACCAGACCTCAGATTTCGTGTGGGATTGTTTAGATAGAGTAGCTCAGACAAATAGCTCGGTGCCAGATTATTTAAAGGGATACTCCACTTTTTTTGGAAATAGGCTCATTTTACAACTCCCCCCAGAGTTAAACAGTTGAGTTTTACCGTTTTCGAATCCATTCAGCCAAACTCCGGGTCTGGCGGTACCACTTTTAGCATAGCTTAGCATAGATCATAGAATCGGACAAGACCATTAGCATCTCTCTCAAAAAGATTACCAAAGAGTTTCGATATTTTTCCTATTTAAAATTTGACTCTTCTGTAGTTACATCGTGTACTAAGACCGACGGAAAATGTAAAGTTGCGATTTTCTAGGCTGATATGGCTAGGAACTATACTCTCATTCCTGCGTAATAATCAAGAAACTTTGCTGCCGTACCATGAGTCCAGCAGGCGTAATGATATGACGCAGAGCCTGAAAATAGGTCTAATAGGTTAGACAAACTTAGTCCCGGTCACGTTGGAAGTTACCGAGCTGGGGACTATTTTCAGGCGCTGCGTCATCATTACGCCTTCTGGACTCATGGTACGGCAGCAAAGTTCCTTAATTATTACGCAGGAATGAGAGTATAGTTCCTAGCCATATCAGCCTAGAAAATCACAACTTTACATTTTCCGTCGGTCTTAGTACACGATGTAACTACAGAAGAGTCAAGTTTTAAATAGGAAAAATATCGAAACTCTTTGGTAATTTTTTTGAGAGAGATGCTAATGGTCTTGTCCGATTCAATGATCTATGCTAAGCTATGCTAAAAGTGGTACCGCCAGACCCGGAGATCGGCTGAATGGATTCGAAAACGGTAAAACTCAACTGTTTAACTCTGGGGGAGTTGTAAAATGAGCCTATTTCCAAAAAAAGTGGAGTATCCCTTTAAGGATTTAAAAACATAAAGAAGAATTTTAAAGGTAGCCAATGAAGAGATTTTATAATTGGAGTAACGTCATCAAATTTACGTTTCCCTTTGAGGAATTTTGCACTAATTGGAGACGAGCGATGGGAGATCTGTAAAGTACAAGGTCAAAAGTTATAAGGAAATCTTCCCTGCCACAAAAAGAAAATAGTATGCAGTGCTTACTTGTTGTGTGCTCTAGTTGACACCACAGCTTTGGCAATAACCTGCTGCAGATCTTCAGGTAGTAGAGTCAGGTCTCCCAGCACACGAATACACACACCATGCTTCTCAAGATTCTCCCTAGAAATCACATATGTATTGTACCGATTCTATTCAGCCAAACGATAGAAGAATAGATCTTGTGCAGGAGTGACTTACTGCTCATTCAGCAAGCGGCTGAACTTCTGTCTGGCCAGCTCCATCAAGCCATCCACCTCTTGTTTGGCACGCTTGAAGTTCTCAATGCTGAATGCATATACGGTCACCTCATGAATACCCAGGTTCAGGCACCAGCGGAGCGTCTATGAGAGTGGAAACAATGCATATTAAGGCGAGACACGGCAGGCAAAAACATCAATTTTGAGATATTTGTCTTCAATAACATGTCTTCTTTCAGACTTGTGGTGAAAAAAAGTCCGAAATACACATTTAGGTCTTTATTTTACTACACTTTGTCTGTTTGCGTCTGTAGATTTCTCATAAATTCAACAAAAGCTGGCGTTCTTAATCAACGTGCTGCTCCGCGATCGCTGTCTGCAGCCTGTCATCACATATACAGTTAGAAAGCTCTCTCTCTCTCCTGTACAATGCTGTCGGATCCAAATATGGTCATTTCCTTTTTATCAGCAACCAATCGTGAAAGTAAAAGGGCTGAATGCGCAATCTCATTGGCTGATGATAAATCTTTAAAGCCTGTTTCTTCAAAATGACTTTTCTCTCATTCTCCATGTCCGAAATCTCCACTTCAGGAGCACCTATATACACCAAACTTTCCAGTCTTGTACCTAGTTATATTATGAAGACATTTACAGAGGGATTTGTAAATATATTATTCCTAGCCTGATTTATATAACATTTTATTCCAAAAAACATGGCGAAAATCATTTTTTTTAAGGCTATTGACAGTATTTTCTGATTTACAGAAAAACAAAAGTAGAAATCCATAAATCCCTCTGTAAATTTTTTCCCATCTAATATGTGAACACAATGAAAAAATATTTTTTAACCTGGCTTTATCCAATACATTGAATTCATTTAATATATGCAAATTAGCGCATCTTTAATTAAATTTTTTACCCTATTCACCTGTAGTGTCGCTTCTTATATACAGTAAAACACTGATGTTCACTTTCAGAAGTTTAGGGATGTTTTCTTGTGACAAAAAGAATGTGAAACACATGTAGGTTATATCATTTTATATATATTTTAAAGATAATTTAAGTTTCTTTTACACATTTTAAGTATTATCGTATCGCAATTTTCTTGTATTTTTGTATTGTGTGTATTTTTTAATGGCCGATACTGACGGAGTCAGCCGGTGTCATACAGATATATAAAGGACAATTTCGTGGCCAGTGCAAAGTTGCTGAATTAAAAAAATAATAACGTAGATTGTGTGACTGACAGGAGGAGTAGGTAAGATGTCTGTTAATCGCTCAAGCAGTCAAAATGGCCAAATATTGCCTAATAAATCCATCTAGTTTGTATATGAGTTTGTCAGTATCTGAGACTATCTGTACACTTACCTCCGCCAGTTTCTCGAAGCCCTGTGAGTGGCCCTCCTGTCGCTCCACATGCGTCTTCTGGGCGTAACGCCTATTACCGTCCATGATAAAGGCCACATGTTTGGGCATGGGCCCTGCCTGAGAAAGAAAAAGAGGGTATTAGATGATTATCAGATTTCAGTTCAATTCACTGTACAGGCCATCAGATGAAACAGGGGTTTTCGATCTTTCAGGGTGTGTTCATAGTTCGCTTGGTTCGGACCAAGAAATAAAAACATTCATTACTGGTCCATTTTACGTTCACATTGGCATTTTAACACCAAACCTAAAGATAGGGATATGTTTACAACATGATTGGTTGGGTTTTATTACGTATATTTTGCGACGGAACTGTGCGTAGCCGACATATGCGGGTGTTTTCACCAACTAAGAACTCGTGAAGAGCTTATAAAATCTGTAAGGGAGACAAAACATCGTCAGGAATCCCTCCGTCACACACACACAAATGAAGATCTGCTGCGAGGAGACGCGGTTCTGACGCCTGTACTGAACTGTGATGGGCAACATCACGACTATAATGAGAAAAAAGCAGGTATGATTGAGGATTCTGTCCTTTTTAGGGGCGCATCTTCTGACATCACGTCCTGTTTTTGGATCGTTTACATGTTTTTGGTCCGCGTTGCATTCATATTTCATTCGAGCCGCACCAGGGTCGCTTGGAAACGGAGCAAGACTCTTCTTTTCAGTGTCTCGGCCCGTTTGTTTGGTGGCACCAGGGTTCAGATGGCAGCGTTCACACTGATTCAAATGAACCGCACTAACAGAGCGATCGCACCAGGATTCGCTTTAATCCAACCAAACATGCCAAGTGTGAACACATCCTTAGATGCCACTGACCAACAAATATGATCATCCTCATGTGAAGGACTTGATATTTAAAAGACATCTATCTTTAATAAACACCAAATATATACACTGAAAATTGTATATTATAAATCTAAAATAGTTTATATTAAGTTACTACTCACTATATACATATATACACATATATACATATACACACAAAGTACTATTTAATGTATTATTTATTTAATTAATTTTAACCTAACTTTTATTTATTTATTTTAATCTAAGCTAATTTATTTAACAGATAAATAACAAAAAAATCTAATTTAATCACATTTTTATTTATTTATTTGATCTTATTTATATATTTGTTACAGTTTTTCTCTAGACTTCTCTGATACACACCCTCAGGATGTTGGCAGTGAGCCTTTCTATAAAGGATAATTCCCGCTCTCGAATCCACGACATTGCAGTTGTTTCTGTGTAAAAAAAAGAAGAGAGTTACTGTCACAATTATGTACAATAGTGGAAGACCGAACAAGACCAAAAGAAACGGTTAAAAACACATCTTGTGCATGAGCCATAAACAGGCACTTATTATAATCAAACTTATTTATGCACTGCAATTGTACCAATCTAGCTTAATCTTCAACCATTTATATGATTTTTATATCATTTTTCATAAAAAATTACATTTATAATAAAAATTACATGGCATTATATCATTTTATATGTGACCCTGGATCACAAAACCAGTCCTAAGTCGCACGGGTATATTTGTGGCAATAGCCAACAGCACATTGTATGGGTCAAAATTATCGATTTTTTTTTTATGCCAAAAATCATCAGGATATTAAGTAAAGATCATGTTCCATGAAGATATTTTGTAAATTTCCCACCTTAAATATATAAAAAAATGTATTTTTGTGAGTGAATGCAGCACAATCGCCAATAAAAATGGACAACTTTAAAGGCGATTTTATTATATTATTTTAATATGTCGATTTTTTTGCACCCTCAGATTCCAGATTTTCAAATAGTTTTATCTAGGCCAAATATTGTCATATCCTAACAAACCATACATCAATGGAGAGATTATGTATTCAGCTTTCAGATGATGTTTAAATGTCAATTTAAAAAAAAAATACCCATAAGACTGATTTTGTGGTCCAGGGTCACATATGATTAATATAAATGATGTTGATGTCTGTAGAAGCAGTGTGCTAGACAGCCAATGCAAACACTTATGGATTTTGAACAAAAAAACAGACATAAGAAAATCTCTCTATTTCTGAAATGGTCCTCATAGGGTTAATAATGTATTAAAATATAAACGTCTGTCATATTTGTCAGAATAAGACAATATTGCACACAATACACAACCGTTTTCTCAAAGTAAACATTGCCAATCTGAAAACACTCACACCTTTAACTATATCAGTAAACAGCGACTCATTCAAATCAACAGAATGAAATGTATCAATATTTATTATTATGACTTGTTATAACTGGTTCCTGCATAAAAGGAACTAACGCAAATACTACGACAGTAAAATTAGCATGTCACTGTCATCACTTTCATTAAAAGCAAGCTTTCATTCAAAGAATACGAAATCATCTTGATTTAAAGCGTTAATTCGCTGTTTTTAAAGAAATCGTAAAGCTCCAACTCACCGCCTGTCTGTGAGATGACGTCTTCTTCCCCTGACAGGAAGTGACGCCACAGAAACGCGACAGCAAAGCAATCGCCAAAATAAAAGTCTTATTATTCGACCAATGCAAAACGACCCAGCACATAATATACGTTCGACTTTCTTTGTTGTTTTATTATTTTCAAATACTTTTTTAATATTAAATGCAAAAAAGGGCCAAAAGGGTATAGAAAACAAAACACAAAGGCTACTATAAAAATACATAACATATTTATGTCATATTTTGCACAAAATTAAATAGTTGTTGTAGCTTTGGAGGAAGCAAGAGTTTCCAGATAAGTGTGGAATAAGAGATAAGTGGGGGGCTCAGCAATAAGAAATGAGAACATTGTGTATGAAAGTACGTTACATTTATTTATTTATTTATTTTAAAAATAATTCCGTACTATTAGTGGGGACAATTTAAAATAAATTAAATTAAATCTAAAATATGTTTTGGCAACAGAAAGTTACTATAATCGTGACATTATCATACATAATTTGAGATATAATGTACAATTATTGGTTTTCAGAAATAAAATATTTTACAAAGTAATCATCTAAATTTAGATCGTTGTCTATTTTGCTCATACACCTCTATTGTAGTCTTAATTATGAAAACTTTGCCTTTTTGAATTGTATAGAATAAACAGTCTAGTTCTTTTCATCTGAAGCATAAACCTTATAGGCCTATTTAAGTCATTTACATTTCATGCATTTGCAAATATTTGCCTGGAAAAGTTTTGGAAATGATGGAATTACGGAATTATGGAAGCCCATTTCTGCCCCATAAGAGAAAACAAACAAACATGCTTTGGTAAATCATAATTATACTAAGTCATGGTTATGAGATGAAAAAAGTTTAAATTATGACATTAATAAGTCGGAAACTAAAGACCAAAACATAACCATGACTAGTAATAGTTTTGAATTATAATAATAAAAGTTGAAATTATGATATAAAGTAAGCCATACATACTATAAGATTATGACTCTTTATGCCATAATTTCAACTCTTTATGTCATAATGTCGGCTTAGTGTGTCATCAATTTGAATTTTCATCTGATAAACATGACTTAGTATGCCATAATTATGACTTTTTATGTCATAATTATAATTTACAAAAGATTTTTTTTCTTATGAGGAGGAAATGGTATTCCATACGCAACCCATATAGTGTACTAAATAGGATTAGTGAGTTTTTTCGGACACCGCTAGGCTTAAAGGGTTAGTTCACCCAAAAATAAAAATTCTGTCAGTAATTACTCACCCTCATGTTGTTCCAACCGCGTAAGACCTTCGTTCATCTTCGGAACACAAATTAAGATATTTTTGATGAAATCTGAGCCATGTTTCACTCCTCCATAGGCTTCTATGTGACCGAAACTTGCTGGCCCAGAAAAGTTATTAAAGAGATCGTTAATATAGTCCAAGTGACTCCAGTGGCTCAATCTTAAGTATATCAAGCGACGAGAATACTTTTTGTGCGCAAAAACAAACAAAAATAACGACTTTATTCCACTATTCATTTCCTTCTCTCTGGACCTCTAGTTGGTTCGCGTAGTGTTTTTGCGCAGCGCGTCTGTGTTACACGTCACCACGTAGGCTCACTATTGGCCGACGCCGGTCATGTGTGTGTTGCGTGATGACGTGCAACACAGACGCGCAGCGCAAAAACACTACGAGGCCCAGAGAGAAGGAAATGAAAAGTGGAATAAAGTCGTTATTTTTGTTTGTTTTTGTGCACAAAAAGTATTCTCGTCGCTTGATAAACTTAATGTAGTGCCACTGTAGTTACTTGGACTATTTTAATGATGTTTTAATAACTATTCTGGGCCGGTGAGTTTCGGTCACACTGGAAGCCTATGGAGGAGTCAAAATTCTGTCAGATTTCATCAAAAATATCTTAATTTGTGTTCCGAAGATGAACGAAAGACTTACATGGTTGGAACAACATGAGGGTGAGTAATTACTGACAGAATTTTCATTTTTGGGTGAACTAACCCTTTAAAGGCTCACTAAAGTGCCTTTCGTTATTCAATGTGTTGACAATTTCCTCTGAAACAGGAGGGGTTATGGACTGGAGGACACAAGACAGGGCAGGACATATCGAGCAGCAGAGCCGTTGAGCTCTGTAAAGCCGCAGTTTCCTCCTAATCTCCTCCATATCGCTTTAAAATACAAGCTTTCTGTGCAGAATTCAAATGGATCCAATGCGTTTTCTGGTGTGCATCGACTTTATCATTAAATCCGCTCTGTGTATCGCGTCTCTGGACCGGAGCTGCGGCGGTTCGCGTGACTCTAACATGAAACCAGACTTCATTCGCCCCAATGGAAAGCATATTTAATCGTTTGATCATCTGAATCGTTCCCTATCCCCATAGTGCATTATGTGCCATTCATCATGTTGAAAATAGGAAATGTGTGAACAAACAGATTTCAGCGGCTGCTTATAATGAAGGGGGTAACATATAATTATACTAAAAGCTTCCATTTTGCTTTCATGGGGACTTTAAATAAAAGGTGGTCAGTATGTAGTATATAGTGTAGTATGCAGTAAGCGTTATGCCTGCATTCCTTTCTGTTCTAAATGAATGAACTGGAATTGGGATTCATTTTTTTGGGATTGGGAAGCGTACACTAGAGGGCGAACACAAAACAGACTCGCAGACAGACAAGAATCTCAGCAGTGGGAGGAGAAGGAGAAGAAGAAGAAGAAGAAGAAGAACGGGCTCTCGGGCTGTGGGGGGGTGACGGACGGACGGACGGGGCGAGCGTTTTTGTTCCGCTGGTGGATCCAGCTTGAACGGTGAGCAGGAGGAACAACACCCCGAAGCAGAGCAGCCCGACCCGCACCAGCCAGCCAGCCACGGACGGACAGAGCCCGGAGGAGGAGAGGCTCATTCGGGATCCGAACTAAGGAGCTTTTGTTTCTCTCTCAACTCCTGCGGGTTTGGGGCTCCAGCAGCGGCGGAGGAGACGATCCCTCTCGCCCAGGGAAGAGGCTGGAAGTCGGGGACGCTTCCAGCCTGAAGGGCCGGGCGCCGTGGAGATTGAGCATCGGGACTTTGGTGAACCCTTTGTGGCTCAGTTGATGGGATGGAGCCGGGACCATCTGGCGCTGGTGGGTTCGGTTCTTTTAAGTTGTTTGTGAAGCTTTTGAAATGATACAATGTTTACCCGTGATATTATTGCTACACAGATTGTATCACTCTATAATGATACATTCTAAACGTTCCACATTGTTTCCTTATGGAATGATACATTGTAACGTTCCATTTAGAATGTGCATTGCTAGATGATACCTGGAAATGCATGTATTTGGTTGCAGTGTAGGATAACTGATCTGTGCATAAGGGGGAAATGATGAGAGATTGTCCCAGGTCAGGGGTCGTGGGAAGACATGAGGTTGAAGCCCGCCTTCAGCAGATGCAGAAGGGGAAAGTGACCCCAGGGGTCTTTATTGATCCTGCTAAAATATGGCTCAGGCCAATGTTACCAATTTCACTTCCATTAACAGTATAAATGCACAAGACTTTACGGCTTATGACCAGATAAATGATTTATATTAGGGGGGATAAAAGCAGTCTGGCAGCTGCAGTGGGTTTTGGGAATAAGATTTGATTATTTTATTTTTTTTAGAAACATTCGGTTGATAAATTATTCACCGTTTCAAAGAAGGGCATCTTTAAATGCAGATGAAGGAAGTTGTCAGTTTGACTCACAAGATGTGGCATCGGATGTGTAAAGCTGTGTGCAAAATGGTGTTTTAGTTCCGAGTTTCTGGTGAATGTGGAAAATTAGGAAACTGTAAAATAACATTTAAAAAAAAAATTCCAGGTCATAGTTTCTTTTTACAGTTCTTTATGTTAAAGAGTTTACTTGGAGATCAAACTTTCTTAAGTCTGAGTCTGGCAGCATTTACAATTATTATTTTTTTTGATTAATTTGAAATTATTTTTTCAGGAATGGATTTAATAGCTAAACTGATAATTTTCCTATTCTCCTTTTTTTTTTCAGCCAATTTTTGCGGTTATTTAATGCAGAGTCTGTAATTGTTCAGTGTTGAAATACATACTTCTAGCCCAGTTTAGTATACACAGGCATTTGTATGTTGAAACAGTGTGACTTTGTGACACTTTTAGAATTATTTTAATTTTTTTTATCATCATGGTCCATTCAACTCCTCCTGGGAAGTTCGTATTTTAGAGTTGGGAAGTCGTGTTTACAACATCAGGTGCGTTCAAGTCACTTTCGTCAGAGCAAGATGGCGGTGTACCTTCTCTTAATTAACTACACAAAAATACAGCAAGGTTTTTAAAGGCACACTATGCAGTTTCCGTTTTTCTCAAACAGCGCCCCCTAGAGTCGCTGTGGAGTACTTGTGTTTAACGTTACTGTCGTAAATACCACTCAGTCTTCCGACCGCGCTTTCTTCGTCGACTCTGCCATGATTCACGTCTGAAATGCGTGCTAGTGTCTGCCATAGAGGCTGCTTCATATGTTGTTGATGTATGTGACGTCGTGCCGTAAAGCAAGTCCGTGATTTGCTTTGCTATCGGGATGATTCGCCCTACTACGAGTTCGTTTACCATCTAAATGATTTCGAAGCTCTTATAATAAGGTGCAAATCTTGCATAGTGTGCCTTTAAACTCTACTTATAGAAAATCAAGAACAAGGAATGTGCATCAGGTGTGTTTTGCTTTGGGTTAATTTATGAAACCACTGTAAACTTGTTAGTTACTTTTTTTTATTGTTATATTAAAATGCTATAGTGTGTTGTAAAAAACAACAAAAAGCCTGACAATGTCACTGCTAAATACCAAAGTATAGTGGATTACCATCATGTTTCTCACAGACTCATGGGCGTAAAGAAAATCCAGAGCTTCCCACTCATATTTACGTCTTTGTGGTGGCGCTCGTGAGCTTTCAAATCGTAAATACGATATTTCTGACGTGACTTGTTGACTGCACCACACAACACTGTTGAATTGACTCAACCAATAGTGTGGGACTATCTTCTGTCTGGCCAATGGCAGGTGGGCTTGTGAAGCTTGTTTGAAAACAAACAATTCATTCAGTTTTATCCCTTACAATGAATTAACTTTTGTCATTGCAATATCTCTTCAGTAACTTAAATTTTAAAATGATAGCTTTGGTCTTGTATAATGGCATCGGCCATTGAAAAGCCCGGATTGCAAGACCAAAACGTCTTGATTTTGTAGTTTTTTGTGACACTGAGAGTGGCCTGTATTAATGAGCGGCAGGGGAAGGGTCACACACTGGCCAGGTGGCGTCTCTATGGATCGTACACACTTCAGTGCATTATAGTCTTGAGCCCTCAACAGCAGGACATCTGGGACTCCAGACCAGCGCTAACCCAGTCAGCACCATGCCAAAACACTGCTTCTGTTTCTGTGTCACGGTTCTGCTCACATCTGCTTTCTTTGCTGTGGCCAAATGTTTTTTTTGTGTGTGCCTTTTGACAATATTCAAATATATGGGAACACTTTTCAATAAAGTTCCATTTGTTAACATGAACAAGCATTTATTAATCTTAATGTCAACATTTACTAATACATTATTAAAGTCAAATGTTATATCTGTTTATAATATTATATAGTGGACCTGAGACAACATAAACAAACAACAAAAACGAACACATACTGTAACCGAAGTCTTGCTAATGGTCAGTTTAGTTAATGCATTAACTAACATTAACAAATGGGAACTTATTGTAACGTGTTTGCTCTGAAATGGCTTTAAAAAGTTTATTTTTTCAGTGAGAAGAACCATTATTTAGTTAAAAATCAATGTCTTCCACTGCTTCAACATTTACATTTTGTAAAAAATAAATAAAATTGGTAAATAAAAAAATGCCATGCAGAAACAAAATAAGTGGTAAATTAAGAGTTTTAAGTTTTGATTCATTGAAATCAACTGATGCACAGAAATTAATCTAAAGTTCCAACTCTTGCTACTCAAGTTTAAATTGCATTAAAATAACTTTATATTCCCAAGCAGAATAATTGCGAATAATATAGTAAATATTGCTTTTAGTGAATATAATGGGCAAATATAAACTGCACATTATTCATAATGATGCTTAGATTTATATTAGCAGCAAGTTTATCATCTGTCCATCTATATCTACATCTCTATATATATCCATCCCTAGAAGAGAGCTGCCATTGTTTACTGGTTTCTTGAGATCTGGCTCCAGCTCCAGCTCTAGCCATCTGCTGCTGCTTGCGTTTGCACTGGTGTAAGAACATGCTCAGCAACATTGATCAGGACTTTAGCAGAGTATATCTCCTCAACAAGAAAGAGAGTTTTCCGAAGCGCTCTTAAATCATAGGCGAGCTATAAAGTTGGCCGTGCGGGATAAGATTGATGACCTTGTCTCGGTGTAATGTTGAGGTGCTCGCTGGCACTATACGATGAATAAGGCGAAGGTCCGGCTCTCCCCAAACCCCCACGTATCCCTGGGTCTCCTGATCTCCATGACAATGTGTGTTGCTCCTCTGTTGCTATGGTGAGGCTGGGAATGTTTTGGGGCCCCTGTGTTTGTGTGTGCTGGTGTGGCTCCTCTACTCTCCTTCCCCCCGGTGTGAAGAGGAGGGCAGCTGGGGTCTTTGTTATGATGGAGGGAGTGTTCGTCATGGACAGAGAGGTTAAAGGCGTCAACTCATTAGACTAGCGCTAGTTTTGTTTCGGGATGCAGATTTGGACTTTGGACATCAACATGCTAACAAAACTGTTTGTCATACGCAAGTACACAAAATGTTGGCGTGTGTAATTTCTGTGCCAGCATCACCAAACTGAACTGTTTTTTTTAAGCAGGTTTCCCAAATATTCCCTTCACTGCCATTGGTTGAGTCAGTGTTGTTGTGTCGAGTTGGTCGATGTGCTCTAACAGATCAACGTTTTGAAAGCGTCACAGTGTCAAGCTATAGAATGACTTATTATCGTCTGTCTCAACACAACTCTCAAAATGGGACAGATGAAAGTATCTTAACATGAAGAAATACTCATGCCAATTTTAAAATCAAACATTGAAACGCTTGAAAAGTTGAAAAGCTGCACTGACCTAAGCAGTTTTTGTTATTACAAAGGTATTACAAATTCTTCATGTTTATTGAAATATAGATGAAATAACATATAAATATTAGATGGAAAACTTAGAAAATGTTTTGCTTTGCAGTTAACTGAAATTAAATACATTTAAGTTGAATTACTAAAAGTAAAACTGAAAAAAAAATGTAAGTTAAATAAAAAAACGAATAAAAATGACAATGAATTTACTAAACAACAAATTTAAATTTAAACTGAAAATATAGAAATAAAAGCTAATTAAAAATATTAACAAATGCTACAATATTAATACTAAAATAACAGCAGACCCAACAATATTCAAAATTATTAACATCACACAGACTCTAAAAATATTAACAAATGCTACAATATTAATACTAAAATAACAGCAGACCCAACAATATTCAAAATTATTAACATGACACAGACTCCATAGGAAAACCAACAATTTTGGTTTCTAAACTGAAACTCAAACAGATCAATGTTTTGAAAGCGTCACAGTGTCAAGCTATAGAATGACTTATTATTGACTGTCTCAACTTATCAAAAGTTGAAAGTATCTCAACATGAAAAAATTACCCATGCCAATTTTGTAATCAAACCTTGAAATGCATTAAAGTTACCATGCCTGCACAGACATAAGCAGTTTTTGTTATTACAAAGCTATTCAAAATCATTCATGTTTATTGAAATATAGCTGAAATAAAATATAAATATTCGATGAAAAACTTAAACTTAGAAAACGTTTCCTTGGCAGTTAGCTGAAATTAGGTACATTTAAGTTGAATTACTAAAAATAAAACTGAAAAAAATATTTAAACGAGAAAAAAGATAAATAGTCAAATAAAAACTAATAAAAATGACAAAAGCGCATAGCAAAATTACTAAACAATAAATTTAAATCTAAACTGAAAATATAGAAATAAAAGCGAATTAAAAATATTAACAAATGCTACAATATTAATACTAAAATAACACCAGACCCAACAATATTAAAAATTATTAACATGACACAGACTCAATGGGAAAATCAACAATTTTGGTTTCTAAACGTCTCTTTAATTGTAAATGGCTCATGCTCTCAGCAGCCAGTGATTTACCTTTGGAACAAACCGTGTTTATTCTCATTATAAATGTATTTTCTTTGATCTTGTGTAGATGTTTATAGTTTTTGAGGGTGAGGGCGGGTGACGCAACCGTTGACATCTGTCCAGTTGGACTAGCAAAGTGACAAATACATTTCCAGTAAAACAAAGTAGAGTTTGATTGGACACAGAACCTTTGACAACAGCAACAACAACAGCTTTTCTTCTCCATTTTAAACGTTGATCAGTGTTTTGGGTTGTATGGTTAGCTGTATGCAGGGCTGGACATTAACGTTTTTGCTCACCAGCCACTGTGGCTAGTGGTTTTATGTGACTAGTCACTCAGCATTTTCACTAGTCACAGTTTTGACATCGATACCATGGGAAAAACTGCCATATTATTTTTAATATTATCTCATAATTTTGCAGCAGATATATTAGGCTGCTGTCACTTAGGCCTCGTTTACACTGCAGGTCTTGATGCCCAATTCTGATTTGTTACCTTTATCCGATTTTTTTTGACCGTCCGTTTACACGTTCTTTCAACTGTGACCCATATCCGATTCATGTGTTTACACTTGCCATACTATCTGAAACATCGCGCATGCTTACAGGGTTAAATTCTCGTGCACAGATGGGCGGACGCAAAATATTCTTGATGCTAGCTCTGCGAAATATGCAAAGTTCGCCAAACATCAGCATGATTTCGAGGCGGAGGAGGACGAAAAGGGCCATCATTGCACATATGCTTCAGTTATTGTGTGTGAGAGAGATCTCAGGACTGGTGGGAGCATATTGTGTTTAAATATTGGCTTTAACGAGGAGCAGTGGGTCCGAAATTCTGTTGTGTACGACAATATGTTATGTCAACGTTTTTTCACATTCCTCTCCTACGACGACACGAAGTTTCGTCAGGCCATCCCGCGCGTCGGGGTTTCTCTCGTCATTAAACCGTGGAGACGTCGCCTAATGCCTCAGAAAATCCGATCTGCCTGTTTACATGACAGTCGCATTGGCACATATCCGATTTATTTCCACATATGAACGAGGCCTGAAACCGATCTCGAAATATCCGAATGCATGCGTTTTTTTTCCTGTTTACACGGTCATAGAAAACATCGGATCTGTGTCACATATGAGCAAAAAATCGGAATTGGGTCACATTTCACTGACAGTGTAAACGAAGACCTGAAACACAGATCCACTATACTGTTACACATGTGTTTTCTTTCTCAACTGTTTACGTTCACTTAAAGCTACACTGTGTAATATTTTAAGTTGATTTTTAGCAAAAAACACTTTGTTCTTTCAAAATGATATGTGCTCATTAATGTGTAATCACTTCAACCAACTAATTAAGTATTCTCGTAAGTGTATAATCTGCCATTTAGAATACATATGAGCGAGTCGCTCGAATGGCGGCAGCCATGTTGCGCCTCCATCTTGAAAATACATGTGCCAAAGAGGGTCAAACCTGGAAATTCAAGCTTCGCCTTTCGCGTTTTTACACTCAGTGGCACCGTGACGAATGGGAGGGGGAGATTACTCGCGACTGCCGGCAGATTTGAAATAATACGGCCACCGTAGGAGTTAAAACGCCATCGGAATGGGAGGCGCTAGAAAGTAATATTCAGTTGGTAGTCATTAACAATTTCACCGCTAGATGGGAGAAAATCCTACACAGTGTAGCTTTAAACATACGTGAATACTCGCCAAGACCAGCATTCTGACATTATTGTGTGCGTATTTGACTGTTAAGGCACAATAAGCAGCGCAAAAGAACTGAATTTAGTTCTGAGAGGCGGCTTTACGTGCGCGCACTTTGGGTGTGAGCACAAAATATGCAGGATTGAGTCAAATAATGCGCAATACGCACAATACCACGGAAAAAGTGAGTGAGTGAGTGAGTGAGGAGAGGCGGGTGTGTGTGTCACTCGCTGTCGGAGAGATGAGAGAGCGAGAACGTGCAGCTGCGGAAGAGTATATTTCAGGATGGATATTTATCGAAAAAGTGATATTTTTGTACACTAGATTGCACTTAGTTTGTTATTTCAGATGCCTTTTTAAAAGACTAAGCAAAATGTAGATATTATAAATAAATTTCAACCCACCAAGTGGCTGGTAGGAGTGAGTGCTTTAACACACGCCACTGCTGAAATACACACGCGTTTGCTGGGTGTTAATGTCAAGCCCTGGGGCCGGTTTCACAAAGATAGACTTTGACTATGGCTTAGATATAGTAGATAGTCAGACTTCAGATAGACATCTAAATCAGACCGTTGCACAAAGCACTTAAGACTCTGACTATCTTAAGTAGGACTACACTGCAATGCATTCTGGGTAAAATAAGACACTTTTCAAAACAAAAAACATGGCGGATCGAGTAAGCGCATTCAACCGCTCAGTGCAGTTTACCCCAGCGGAAAATATGTGTTTGTTGGAGGAGTATAACAGTTACAAGGACATTTTACTTGGGAAATTTAGCGGAGAATGTAGTAACAAGAAGAAATGTTTAAATTATGAGCCATTTTCCCTTTTCTTTTGGCTGTTTGTAATGTAACTGATTGTTACTGCTGGTTGCCAAGGTAACAGAGTCTTAGACCTAAGTTAGCCTAAGTTAAGGTGTCTAATGTTTTTGGTCTAAATTAAGTCAGTCTTTATGTTTGCGAAACAGTCTAACTTGTATTAGACTAGTCTATGAGCAAATTCTAACACTATAGACCGGTCTAAAATAGCTTTGTGAAACCGGCCCCTGCTGGTTGTATGTTATTATTTACACTGAGTGTCGTTTATTACTGTCAGAGTCTTTCTCGAGGTGTCCTAAAGCACACAGCATCACTGCAGGAGTCGTCTCCAGTTTAAAGGAGAACTCCGGTCAATTTTAACATTGAGCTCATTTTTTTGTACATTTGGAGTGCTGTCAATACAGAGAACAACGACAAAAATCGGTGTTGCCTACACCGTGTTATTCTATTTTTAAAATTTGCACCCTGTTGACTTCAATGGGGCAAGTAGTAAACCTGCTTTTAGCCTCTTAACATCCTTGATGTGTCATTACAAGTGCACAGAAAATGTGAGTGATTCCTTCTGAGTGAACACGAGTGAATCTGACTGCAGTAGATGTGAAAGATATGTATAAAAATGATGTTATTTAAGCCAGCGCAAATACCTGTGTTTACATCCTGTTTTCGGTTGAAGTCCAAAGTAGTCGATTGCCGAGTTCACGCGCATAGGTTTAGTTGCTATGATCACGCGCGTGAACTCGGCAATCGACTACTTTGGACTTCAACCGAAAACAGGATGTAAACACAGGTATTTGCGCTGGACAGTGAAACAGTGATGGGTACACAACTGTGTTATAGTGAAGCAGGTTTGCTTTGGGATGCGCTGTTTTCAAGCTTTAATAAACACCAAGCAACTCAATATTGGAACAGGCCCTTTATATTAGTGGGCGACTGATCATGTGAGTTCTTCAGTTGGGTCCAAAAGTCTGTTTCTGTTTTGCAGATTACTGCATTAATATAGTATTAATCTGATCTATTTGGGTATCAGCTTCTTTACAATCTCATCCAACCAGAAGTTAAAGTCTAAACTGAACTGTTTTAAAATAGTTAATAGAAATAGAGGTTTCATGATGATTTGCAATGTACTTATCAACGATCAAATCTTTTGGTTACAAATCACATTCTTATTGAAATATAATAACATTTGTATTAACTTTCCAGCAGCAAAAATAAATATATTGTGATATACACTTCTAATGTGATTGTGGTCATAACATGCATATATATATATATATATATATATATATATATATATATATATATATATATATATATATATATATATATATACACTACATTGTTTGTAGGACAAGGTGTGAAAGTCCTGGAAAACTTTCTCTGATTATTGAATGAGTAATAATTGTCAAAAGTGCTGTGGATTGCAGCATTAGTATTGAGTTCACTCTTAGTTTACTATTACCGCCATCCTCCCAACTTTCTTTTATTCGTTTTTTCCTCATATTGCCTTCCCACCCCCTTCCCGTTTTAGTCACCATCCTCTTTGTTCCTTTTCCCTGCTTTTGTCCCGTTTCCATACACACTCCTGTCACCATATTTCTAGTCCCATAATCCCCCAAACTCCCCCTGAACTCCCTCCTTTCAGCGTATCCCGCTCTTATAACCTTCTATCTGCTTAATGACCTCTCTCTCTCTCTCTCTCTCTCGCTCTCGCTCTCTCTCTCTCTCTCTCCCTCTCTCTCTCTCTCGTGCTCCCTCTCTCTCTCTCTCTCTCTCTCTCTCGCTCTCTCTCTCGCTCTCTTCTCTCTCTCTCTCTCTCTCTCTCTCTCTCTCTCTCTTCTCCTCCTCCTCTCTCTCTCCTCTCTCTCTCTCTCTCTCTCTCTCTCTCTCTCTCTCTCTCTCTCTCTCTCTCTCTCATTCAAATTCAAAATTGCTTTATCGGCATGACTGTAAATTAATACAATATTGCCAAAGCTTGGAATACATAGAACAATAATAAAGACATCAAAATTATAAAATATTAAAATAATATATTATAACATAACTTAAATTTAAATGAACAGTGTAACAAATTAGAATGTGTGAACATTTGATATGTTTTCACACACACACACACACACACACACACACACACACACACACACACACACACACACACACACACACACACGCACACACACATCACTGAGGGTCACTATGGTGGACGGTAGGGAAACACACTGAGGTCAGACACACACATTACACACACATTCACCTGCTGTCTCTCAGGCTGTGGCACACACACACACACACACACACACATCACTGAGGGTCACTATGGTGGACAGTAGGGAAACACACTGGGGTCAGACACACACATTCACCTGCTGTCTCTCA